>NW_012308895.1:0-2519 GCF_000151885.1 Dipodomys ordii | reverse complement strand
CTTTCTGCTTCTCCATCTGCTCTCCTTCTGTTTCTCCTTCTCCTTCTGTCTCTGCTTTTCCTTCTGCTTTTCCTACTGCTCTGCTACAACTGCTACTGCTTCTACTTCTTCTGTTCTTCTGCTTCTCATCTGCTTTTGATTCTCTTTCTGCTTCTGCTTCTCCTTCTGCTTCTCATTCTGCTTCTCCAGATTCTGATTCTTCAGCTTCTCATGCTTCTCCGTCTGCTTCAGGTTCTGCTTCTGCTTCTTCGGATTCTTATGCTTCTGCTTCTCCTGCTTCTGCTTCTTCTGCTCCCCCTCCTTCTCTTTCTGCTTCTCCTTCCGCTTCTTCTTCTTGTCCTTTTTCCTTTTTCTTCTGCTTCTGCTTCTCCTGTTTCTGCATTTCCTGCTTCTCCTTCTGCTGCTCTTTCTGTTTCTCCTGTCGCTTTTCCTTCTACTGCTCCTTCTTCTGCTTCTCTTTCTGCTTCTACTCCTGTTTCTCCTTCTCCTTCTCCTTCTAGTTCTTCTGCTTTTCCTTCTGCTTCTCCTTCTGCTTCTGAATCTTCTGCTTCTTCTGATACTGCCTCTGCTTCTTCTGTTTCTTCTGCTTCTCCTTCTGCTTTTGCTTCTCTTTCTGCTTCTGCTTCTCCTTCTGCTTCTCCAGATTCTGCTTCTTCTGCTTCTCCTGCTTCTCCTTCTGCTTCAGGTTCTGCTTTTGCTTTTTCGGCTTCTTCTGCTTCTGCTTCTCCTGCTGCTGCTTCTTCTTCTTCTCCTGCTTCTCTTTCTGCTTTTCCTTCTGTTTCTGCTTCTCCTTCTGCTTCTGCTTCTTCCCCTTCTTCTGTTTCTTCTCCTTCGGCTTCTCCAGCTTCTGCTTCTCCTGCTTCTCGTTCTCCTTCTCTTTCTGCTTCTCTTTCTCCTTCTCCTTGTCCTTCTCCTTCTTCTGCTTCTACTTCTACTTCGGCTTCTGCTTCTCCTTCTGCTTCTGCTTCTGCTTCAATTTCTCCTTCTGCTTCTCATTCTGCTTCTGCGTCTTCTGTTTATTCTGCTTCTCCTGCTTCTGCTTCTCCTGCTTCTCCTACTTCTCTTGCTGCTTCTCCTTCTGCGTCTCTTTCTGCTTCTGCTTATCCTTTTGCTTCTCCCACTCCTAATATTCCTCTTTCACCTTCCCCATTTTCTTCTTCTGCTTTTCCTGCTGCTTCAGCTTCTACTTATTCTACTATTTCTGTTTCTTCTGCTTATGCTTTAGATTGTGCTTCTTCTGTTTCTCCTTCTGCTTCAGATTCTGCTTCTGCTTCTTCGGCTTCTCCTGTTTCTTCTGCTTCTCCTGCTGCTACTTCTTCTGCTTCACCTGCTTCTCTTTCTGCTTCTCCTTCTGCTTCTGCTTCTCCTTCTGCTTCTTCTTCTCCTTCTGCTTCTGTTTCTGCTCTTCTCCTTCTTCTGTTTCTTTTGCTTCTGTTTCTTCTTTTTCTTCTTCTTCTGTTTCTTCTGATTCTACTTCTGCTTCTCCTTCTTCTATTTCTCTTTCTGCTTCTTCTGGTTCTCCTGCTTCTCATTCTTGTTCTCCTTCTGTTTCTGCTTCTCTTTCTGCTTCTGCTTCTCTTTCTGCTTCTCCTTCTCCTTCTTCTTCTGCTTCTCCTGCTGCTTCTTCTTCTACTTCTTCTGCTTTTTCTGTTGCTTCTTCTTCTGCTTCAACTTCTGCTTCTTCTGTTAATCCTTTTGCTTCTGCTTCTCCGTCTGTTTCTGCTTCTGCTCTTCTCCTTCTTCTGTATCTTCTGCTACTGCTTCTCCTGCTTCTCCTTCTTCTGCTTCTCCTACTTCTTCTGCTTCTCCAACTCATTCTCCTTCTCTTTCAATTTCTCCTTCTTGTGCTTCTCATTCTGCTTCAGCTTCTCCTGCTTCTGCTTCTTCAATTTCTCCTTCTACTTCTCTTTCTGCTACTCTTTCTGCTTCTGATACTCCTTCTGCTCCTCCTACTCCTACTCCTTCTCTTTCTCCTTCTTCTTCTTCTACTTCTCGTTCTGCTTCTGCTTCTTCTCCTTGTTCTGTTTCTTCTGCTTCTGCTTTTCCAGCTTCTGC
Organism: Dipodomys ordii; assembly: GCF_000151885.1. Taxonomy (NCBI): domain Eukaryota; kingdom Metazoa; phylum Chordata; class Mammalia; order Rodentia; family Heteromyidae; genus Dipodomys; species Dipodomys ordii. The sequence continues at coordinate 464 of NW_012308895.1, read as the reverse complement.
TGCTTCTGCTTGTCCTTCTGCTTCAGGTTCTCCTTCTGCTTCTTGGGCTTCTTCTGTTTCTTCTGCTTCTGCTTCTGCTACTGCTTCTTCTGCCTCTCTTTCTGCTTCTCCTTCTGCTTCTGCTTCTCCTTCTTTTCCTTCTCTTTCTTCTGTTTCTTCTTCTTCTGCTTCTCCCGCTTCTGCTTCTTCTGCTTCTCCTGCTCCTTCTTCTCCTTCACTTTCTGCTTCTGCTTCTGCTTCTTCTGATTCTCCAACTTCTCCTTCTTCTTCTCCTTCTGTTTCTGCTTCGCTTTCTGCTTCTGCATCTCCTTCTGCTTCACCTTCTGCTGCTCTTTCTCCTTCTTCTGTTTCTCCCTCTGCTTCTGCTTCTTATGCTTCTTCTTTATCTTCTGCTTCTGCTTCTCCTGCTTCTGCTTCTTATGCTTCTACTGCTTCTTATTCTGAAAAAAAGCTTCTTCTGCTTC
>NW_012308894.1:0-2519 GCF_000151885.1 Dipodomys ordii | reverse complement strand
TCAGTCCTGCTGTGTCCCACTGTGTCCCCCACTGTGTCCCGTTGTATCCCCAGCTGTGTACCCTGCTGTGTCCCGCTGGGTCCCCACTGTATGGACGCTGTGTCCCACTGTGACCTGCTGTGCCCCCCGCTGTGTCCCTGGCTGTGTCCCTCTGTGTCCCGCTCTGTCCCGCTCTGTCCCCGCTGTGTCCCCGCTGTGTGGCCACTGTCTCCTGCTGTGTACCCCGCTGTGTCCAGCTGTGTCCCCCTCACTGTCCCCCGCTGTGTCCGGCTGTGGCCCCCGCGGTGTCCCGCTGTGTCCCGTTGTGTCCACCGCTTTGTTCCGGTTTGTCCCCGCAGTGTCCCCGCTGTGTCCCGCTGTGTCCCACTGTGTCTGGTGGTGTCCCGATTTGTCCCCCGCTGAGTCCCCAGCTGAGTCCCCTCTGTTTCCCCGCTGTGTCCCGCTGTGTCCTTGCTGTGTCCCCAGCTGTGTCCCGATGTGTCCCCGCTGTGTCCCCTGGTGTGTCCCGCTGTGTCCCGCTGTGTCCCCCGCTGTGTCACGCTGTGTCCCCGCTGTGTCCTGCTGTGTCCCGCTGTGTCCAGTGGTGTCCCGCTTTGTCTCCCGCTGTTCCCGGCTGAGTCCCCTGCTGTGTCCACACTGTGTCCCGCTGTGTCCCGCTGTGTCCTCGCTGTATCACACGCTCTGTCCCGCTGTGTCCTCACTGTGTCCCCCGCTGTGTCCCGCTGTGTCCCCCGCTGTGTCACGCTGTGTCCCCGCTGTGTCCCACTATGTCCCGCTGTGTCCTCGCTCTATCCACCGCTCTGTCCCGCTGTGTCCTCACTGTGTCCCCCGTTGTGTCCTGATTTGTCCCCCGCTGTGTCCCCAGCTGAGTCCCCTCTGTTTCCCCGCTGTGTCCCGCTGTGTCCTCGCTGTGTCCCCCGTTGTCTTCCTCTTTGTCCCTCACTGTGTCCCGCTGTGTCCCGCTGTGTCCTTGCTGTGTCCCCCTCTGTGTACAACTGTGTCCCCGCTGTGTCCCGTGCAGTGTCCCGCTGTGTCGTGCTGTGTCCCTGCAGTGTCCCCGCTGTGTCCTGCTGTGTCCCGCTGTGTCCCGTGGTGTCCCGCTTTGTCCCCCGCTGTGTGCCCCGCTGAGTCCCTGCTGTGTCCCCGGTGTCTCCCGCTGTGTCTTCCCTGTGTACCCCGCTGTGTCCCGCTCTGTCCCCCGCTGTATCGAAGCTGTGTCCCGCTAGGTCCCGCTGTGTCCTCGCTGTGTTCCCCTCTGTGTCCCGTTGTGTCTCCCTCTCTGTCCCCCATAGTGTCACACTGTGTCCCTTGGTGTCCCGCTTTGTCCCCCGCTGTGTCCCCCACTAAGTCCCCTCTGTGTCCCCGCTGTGTCCCGCTGTGTCCTCGCTGTGTCCCCCGCTGTGTCCCGCTGTGTCCCGCTGTGTACCCTGCTGTGTCCCGCTATGTTCCCGCATTGTCCACGCTGTCTCCCGCTGTGTCCCGCTGTTGTCCGTGGTGTCCCGCTTTGTCCTTTGCTGTGTCTCCCGCTGAGTCCCCGCAGTCCCTGCTGTGTGCCGCTGTGTCTTCCCTGCGTACCCGGCTGTGTCCCGCTCTGTCCCACGCTATGTCCCGCTGTGTCCCCGCTGTGCCCGCTGTGTCCTCCCTGTGTCCCTCGCTGTGTTCCGCTCTGTCCTCCGCTGTGTCCCTCTGTGTCCCGCTGTGTCCCCCGCTGTATCGACTCTGTGTCCTGCTGGGTCCCGCTGGGTCCTCGTTGTGTTCCCCGCTGTGTCCTGCTGTGTCCCCCACTGTGTCCCGCGCTGTGTCCCCCGCTGTGTCCCCCGCTGTGTCCCGCTTTGTCCCCGCTGTGTCCCACTGTGTCCGGCTGTGTCTTTCGCTGTGTCCCTGCTGTGTTGCCGCTGTGTCCCGCTGTGACCACCTTTGTCCCTCTGTGTCCCCCCCTGAGTCCCCGCTGTTTCCACGCTTGGTCCAGCTGGGTCCCATGCTGTGTCACGCTGTGTCCCGCTTTGTCCCACTGTGAACTGCTGTGTCCCCCGCTGTGTCCCGCTGTGTCCTGCTGTGTCCCCCGCTTGTCCCGCTGTGTCTACTGCTGTGTCCTTGCTGTGCCCCGCTGTGTCCCGCTGTGAACCGCTGTGTCCCGCTGTGTCCTCGCTGTGTCCCACGCTGTGTTCCGCTGTGTCCTCGCTATGTCCCCCGATGTGTCCCTTTGTGTCCCCAGCTGTGTAACCCGCTGTGTCCCGCTGTGTCCCCGCTGTGTCCTCACTGTGTTCCCCGCTGTGTCCCGCTGTGTACACCTCTGTGTCCCCCTCTGTGTCCCGCTGCGTCTCACGCTGTGTCCCGCTGTGTCCCGCTGTGCCCTGCTCTGTCCCCCACTGTATCCTCCACTTTGTCCCCGCTGTGTCCCGCTGTGTCCCCGCTGTATCAAAGCTGTGTCCCGCTGGGTCCCGCTGTGTCCTCGAAGTGTACCCTCTGTGTCCCGCTGTGTCCCAGCTGTATCCCCACTGTGTCCAGCAGTGTGCCGC
>NW_012308893.1:0-2519 GCF_000151885.1 Dipodomys ordii | reverse complement strand
AGCGGGTCACAGCGGGGACACTGCGGGAACATAGCGGGACACAGCGGGGTACACAGCTGGACACAGCGGGGTACACAGTGGGACACAGGGGTCACACAGTGGGGACACAGCGGGGGACAGATCGAGGACACATTGGGACACAGCGGGGAACAGAGAGAGGACACAGCAGGACCCAGCGGGACACAGCGTCGATACAGCGGGGACACAGCGGGACACAGCGGGGTCACTGCGGGACACAGTGGGGGACAAAGAGGGACACAGCGGACACAGCGGGGACGCAGCGGGACACAGCGGGACACGGCGGGGGACACAGCAGGAAACAGAGGGGGACACAGTGGGGGAAACAGCTGGACACAGCGGGGAACACAGCGAGGACACAGTGGGACCCAGCGGGACACAGCGTCGATACAGCGGAGACACAGCGTTACACAGCATGGTACAAATCTGTGGACACAACGGGACACAGTGGGGGCACAGCGGGACACAGCGGGACGCAGTGGGACACAGCAGGGACAAAGCGTGAGACACAGCAGGGGACAGAGCTGGAGACAGCGGGGACACAGCGGGGACACAGCGGGACACAGCGAGGACACAGCGGGACAGAGCGGGACACTGCAGGGCACAGCGGGGGATACAGCGGGACACAGCGGGGGACACAGCGAGGACACAGCGGAACACAGAGTGGGACACAGTGAGGACACAGACGGACACAGCGGTACACAGCGGGACACAGCCGGGACACAGCAGTGGACACAGCGGGACACAGCGGGGGACACAGCGGGGGACACAGTGGAACACAGCGGGGTACACATGGAGGACTCAGCGGGACAAAGCGGGGACACAGCGGCGACTCACCGGGGGACACAGCGGGGGACAAAGCGGGACACCACAGAACACAGTGGGAAACAGCGGGACACAGCGGGGAAACTGCGGGGACACAGGGGGACAAAGCGTGGGACACATAGGGACACATCGGGGGAGACAGCGGGACACAGTGGGACACAGCGGGGGACACAGCGGAAACAAGCGGGACACAGCGTCGATACAGCGGGGACACAGCGGGACAAAGCGGGGGACACAGCGAGGACACAGCAGAACACAGCGTGGGAAACAGCGAGGACACATTGGGACACAGCGGGGACACAGCGGGACCCAGCGCGGGACACAGCGAGGACACATTGGGACACAGCGGGGATACAGCGGGACTCAGCGGGGGACACAACAGTACACAGCGGGACACAGCGGGACACAGCAGCGGACACAGAGGGGTAAACAGCAGGACACAGCGGGGAACACAGCGAGGACACAGCGGGACCAAGCGGGATACAACGTCGATACAGCGGGGACACAGCGGGACACAGCGGGGTTCACAGCTGGGGACACAACGGGACACAGGGGGGACACAGCGAGCACACAGCAGAACACAGCGTGGGAAACAGCGAGGACACAGCGGGACACAGCGAGACACAGCGGCACACAGTAGGGACACAGCAGTAGACACAGCGGGACACAGCGGGGGACACAGCGGGACACAGCAGGGTACACAGCGAGGACACAGCGGGGACACAGCGGGGACACTGGGGGAACATAGTGGGACACAGCGAGGACACAGCGGGACACAGCTGGACACAGCATGGGACAAAGCGGGAGACAGCAGGGGACACAGCGAGGACGCAGCAGGACACAGCGGCGACACATAGAGGGCACAGCGGGGGACACAGTGGGAGACAGAGCGGGACCCAGCGGGGACAAAGCGTGAGACACAGCGGTGGACAGAACAGGAGACAGAGGCGGACACAGCGAGGACACAGCGGGACACAGCGGGGACACAGGTGGCTGAGTGGGGGCCACAGCGGGGGACAAAGCGGGACACCACGGAACACAGCGTGAAACAGCGGTGAACCTGCGGGCACACAGCGGGACACAGTGGGGACACAGCGGGGACACAGCGGGACCCAGCGGGACACAGCGGGACACAGCAGGACACAGCGGGGGACACAGCGGGACACAGCGGGGGACACAGCGGGACACAGCGGCGACACAGAGGGGACTCAGCTGGGGACATAGCGGGGGACAAAGCGGGACACCACAGGACACAGTGGGACACAGCAGGACACAGCGGGGACACTGCGGGGACACAGCGGGACAATGCAGGGGACCCAGCGGGACCCAGCGGGACACAGCAGGACCCAGCGGGGAAACAGCGGGAACACAGTGGGACACAGCGAGGACACAGCGGGACACTGCGGGGCACAGCGGGGGACACAGCGGGACACAGCGGGGGACACAGGGAGGACACAGCGGAACACAGCATGGGACAAAGCGAGGACACAGCGGGAAACAGCGAGACACAGCGGGACCCAGCGGGGACTCAGCGGGGACCCAGCAGTGGACACAGCGGGACACAGCGGGGGACAAAGCGGGACACCACAGAACACAGCAGGACACAGCGTGAAACAGCGGTGAACCTGCGGGGACACAGCGGTACACAGCGGGGGACCCAGCGGGAACCAGCGTGA
>NW_012308892.1:0-2519 GCF_000151885.1 Dipodomys ordii | reverse complement strand
CTTTGTCCCCCGCTGTGTCCCCCGGTGAGTCCATGCTTTGTCCCCGCTGTGTCTCGCTGTGTCCTCGCTGTGTCCCACGCTGTGTTCCGCTGTGTCCTCGCTGTGTCCCCTGCTGTGTCCCGTTGTGTCCCCAGCTGTGTACCCCGCTGTGTCCCGCTGTGTCACCACTGTATCGACGCTGTGTCCCACTGGGTCCCACTATGTTTTCGCTGTGTTCCCCGCTGTATCCCGCTGTGTCCACCTTGTTTCCCCGCTGTGTCCCCCGCTGTGTCCAGCTGTGTCACCCGCTCTGTAACCCGCTGTTTCCCCTCTGTACCCCCGCTGTTTCCTCCGCTGTGTCCCCGCTGTGTTCCTCTGTGTCCTGCGTTGTGTCCCGCTGTGTCCCGCTGTGTCCACTGCTGTGTCCCACTGTGTCCCGCCTGTGTCCCCCGCTGTGTCCCGCAGTGTCCCCCGATGTGTCCCCCGCTGTGTCCCGCTGTGTCCCCCGATGTGTCCCGCTGAGTACCGCTGTGTCCCCCTCTGTGTCCCCGCTGTGTCCCCGTTGTCCGCAGGTGTGTCCCCGCTGTCCCCCGCTGTGTCTCCCGCTGTATCCCTCTGTGTCCCTGCTGTGTCCCCGATGTGTCCCGCTGTGTCCCCGCTGTGTCCCGCTGTGTCCCCTCTGTGACCCCGCTGTGTCCCGATGTGTCACGTTGTGTTCCCACTTTGTTCCCCGCTGTGTCCCCGCTGTGTCCTCGCTGTGTCCCTCTGTGTCCTCGCTGTGTCCCCCGCTGTGTCCTGCTGTGTCCCGCTGTGTTCCGCTCTGTCCCCCTTTGTGTCTCTCTGTGTCCACCTCTGTGTCCCCGCTGTGTCCCCGGTGTGTCCCACTGTGTCCTCGCTTGTCCCCTATTGTGTCCCGCTGTGTCCCCCGCTGTGTCCCCCGCTTTGTCCTGCTCTGTCTCCATTTTCCCCGGTGTGTCCCCGCTGTCCGCTGATGTGTACCCCGCTGTGTTCCGCTGTGTCCCGCTGTGTCCCCCGCTGTGTCCCCAGCTGTGTCCTGCTGTCTCCCCTCTGTGTCCCCAGCTGTGTCCCGCTGTGTCCCCCGCTGAGGCCCACGCTGTGTCCCCGCTGTGACCCCGCTGTGTCCGGCTGTGTCCCCTGCTGTGTCCTCTGCTTTGTCCCGTTGTGTCCCCACTGTGTCTCCCTCTGTGTCCCTGCTGTGTCCCCGTTGTCCCCAGGTGTGTGCCCGCTGTCACCCGCTGTGTGTCCCGCTGTGTCCCGCTGTCACCCGCTGTGTCTCTGCTGTGTCCCGAGGTCTCCCCCTCTGTCCCCGCTGTCCCTTGCTGTGTCCCGCTGTGTCCCTCTGTGTTCTCCACTGTGTCTCGCTCTGTCCCCCGCTGTGGCCCCGCTGTGTCCCGCTCTGTCCCGCTGTGTCACCGCATTGTACCCGCTGTGTCCCGCTGAGTCCCTCCTGTGTCCCCCTGTGTCCAGCTCTGTCCCCCGCTATATCCTCGCTGTGTCCACTGCTGTATCCCGCTGTGTCCCGCTGTGTCCCGCTGTGTCCTGCTCTGACCCACGCTGTGTCCCGCTGTGTTCCTCTGTGTTCCACACTGTGTCCCCGCTGTGTCCCGCTGTGTCCCACTGTATCCCCCTCTCTGTCCTGCTGTGTCCCCGCTTTGTCCACTTCTGTGTCCCCGCTGTGTCCCGCTGTGTCCAGCTGTGTCCCCTGCTGTGTCCTCGCTGTGTCCGGCTATGTCCCCGCTTTGTCCCCTATTTGTCTCCCGCTGTGTCCCCACTGTGTCCCCGCTGTGTTCCCCGTTGTGCTTCGCTGTGTCCAGGCTCTGTCCCCCGCTCTGTCCCCCTCTGGGTCCCGCTGGGTCGCCCGCTATGTCCCGCTGTGTCCCCGCTGTGTCGCACAGTGTCCCCCGCTGAGTCCACCGCTTTATCCCTGCTGTGTCCCGCTGTGTCCAGCTGTGTCCCCCGCTGTGTCCCCCGCTTTGTCACTCAATGTCCCTGCTCTGTCCCCCTCTGTGTCCCTACTGTGTCCCCATTGTCCCTAGGTGTGTCCCCGCTGTCCCCTGCTCTGTCCCCCGCTGTGTTCCGCTGTGTCCTGCTTTATCCCCGCTGTCCCCTGCTGTGTCCCGCTGTGTCTCCGATATTTCCCCGCTGTGTCCTGCTGTGTACCGCTGTATCCCCTGCTGTATCCGCCGCTGTGCCCCGCTATGTTCAACTGTATCCCCAGCAGTGTCCCCCGCTGTGTCCACGATGAGACCCGCTATGATCCCCGCTGTGTCTCCCGTTGTATCCCCCACTGTCTCCCCGCTGTGTCCTCACTGTGTCCCCTGCTGTGTAAGTGCTGTATCCCGGCAGTGTACTTCTAAGTCACGCTTTTTTCCAAACAAAGTCCCAAGCTGAGTACCCACTGAGACCCACTGAGTCCACCGCTGAGACCACTGATTCTCCCATATTTACCCACTGAGACCGCTGTAACACCCTGAGACCCCCACTGAACCCGCAAAGTCCCCCGATGTGACCCCTGCTAA
>NW_012308891.1:0-2519 GCF_000151885.1 Dipodomys ordii | reverse complement strand
CCGCTTTTTCCCCTCTATGTCCCCTGCTGAGTCCCCTCTGTGTCCCCGCTGTGTCCAGCTGTGTCCTCGCTGTGTCCTCCGCTGTCTCCCGCTTTGTCCCACGCTGTGTCCTACTGTGTCCCACTGTGTCCCTGCTGTGTCCCCCGCTGTGTCCCGCTGTGTCCCCGCAGGTTCACCGCTGTTTCACGCTGTGTCCTGCTGTGTTCCGTGGTGTCCCGCTTTGTCCCCCGCTGTGTCCCGCTGTGTCCACTGCGGGGTCCCGCCTGGGTCCCGCTGTGTCTCGCTATTTCCCGCTGTGTCCTCGCTTTGTCCCATGCTGTGTACCGCTGTGTCCTCCCTGTGTCCCCCGCTGTGTCCCGCTGTGTCCCGCTGTGTCCCGCTGTGTCCTCGCTGTGTCCCACTGTGACCCCGCTGTTTCCCCGCTGGGTCCTGCTGTGTCCCGCTGGGTCCCCGGCTTTGTCCCGCTGTGTCCCCGCTGTGTCCCCGCTGTGTCCCGCTGTGTCCCACTGTGTCCTGTGGTGTCCCGATTTGTCCCCCGCTATGTCCCCTGCTGAGTCCCCTCTGTGTCCCCGCTGTGTCCCGCTGTGTCCCCCGCTGTGTCCCGCTGTGTCCTCCGCTGTGTCCTGCTGTGTCCCGCTGTGTCCTGCTGGGTCCCGCAGTGTCCCCGCTGTGTCCCCGCTGTGTCCCGCTGTGTTCCCCGCTGTGTCCCGCTGTGTCCCCGCAGGTTCACCGCTGTTTCACCCTGTGTCCCGCTGTGTTCCGTGGTGTCCCGCTTTGTCCCCCGCTGTGGCCTCCCTGAGCCACCTCTGTGGCCCCGCTGTGTCCCGCTGTGTCCTCGCTGTGTCCGCCTCTGTCTCCCGCTCTGTCCACTGCTGTGTCTCACGCTTTGTCCCCGCTGGGTCCCACTGTGTCCCGCTCTGTCCCCCACCGTGTCCCCCGCTGAGTCCTCTATGTGTCGCCACTGTGTCCCGCTGTGTCCTCGCTGTGTCCCCTGCTATCTCCCGCTTTGTCCCACGCTGTGTCCCGCTGTGTCCCGCTCTGTCCTCGTTGTGTCCCCGGCTGTGTCCTGCTGTGTTCCCGCTGTGTCCCAAACTGTGTCCCGCTGTGTCCCGCTGTGTGCCCCGCTGTGTCCTGCTGGGTGCCACTGTGTCCCCGCTGTGTCCCCGCTGTGTCCTCACTGTGTCCCGCTGTGTCTGCTGCTGTGTCCCCACTGTGTCCCGCTGTGTCTCGCTGTGTCCCGCTTTGTCCTCGCTGTTTCCCACGCTGTGTTCTGCTATGTCCTCGCTGTGTCCCCCGCTGTGTCCCGTTGTGTACCCAGCTGTGTACCCCGCTGTGTCCCGCTGTGTCCCCGCTGTATCGACGCTGTGTCCCGCATGGTCCCGCTGTGTCCTCGCTGTGTTCCCCGCTGTGTCCCGCTGTTTACCCCTCTGTGTCCCCCGCTGTGTCCCGCTGTGTCCCGCTGTGTCCAGCTGTGTACTGCTGTGTCCCCCGCTGAGTCCCGCTGTGTCCTCGCTGTGTCCCGCGCTGGGTCCCGCTGTGTCTCCCCTGTGTCCCCCGCAGTGTCCCCCGCTGTGTCCCCCGCAGTGTCAGCGCTGTGTCCCGCTGTGTCCTCGCTGTGTCCCGCGCTGTCTCCCGCTCTGTACCCCGCTGTGTCTCAAGCTTTGTCCCCGCTGTGTCCCACTGTGTCCCGCTGTGTCCCGCTGTGCCCCCACTGTGTCCCGTTGTGTTCACAGCTGTGTACCATGCTGTGTAACGCTGTGTCCCCGCTGTATCGACGCTGTGTACCGCTGGGTCCCGCTGTGTCCTCGCTGTGTTCCCCGCTGTGTCCCGCTGTGTCCCCCACTGTGTCCCCCGCTGTGTCCCCCACTGTGTCCCCCGCTGTGTCCCCCACTGTGTCCCCCGCTGTGTCCCTATATATCCCACGCTTTGTCCCCCTGTGTCTCCGCAGTTTCCCCGCTGTGTCCTGCTGTTTCCCACTGTGTTCTGTGGTGTCCCACTTTGTCCCCCGGTGAGTCTCCGCTGTGTCCCCGCTTTGTCCCGCTGAGTCCTCCATGTGTCCCCCTCTGTGTCCCGCTGTGTCCCACTGTGTCCCCGCAGTGTCACTGCTGTTTCCTGCTGTGTCCCGCTGTGTTCCGTGGTGTCCCTCTTTGTCTCCCTCTGTGTCCCCGCAGTGTCCCCGCTGTGTCCCGCTGTGTCCCACTGTGTCCTGTGGTGTCCCGCTTTGTGCCCCGCTATGTCCACTGCTGAGTCCCCTCTGTGTCCCCGCTGTGTCCCGCTGTGTCCCGCTGTGTCCCCCGCTGTGTCCCGCTGTGTCCCCCGCTGTGTCCTGCTGTGTCCCGCTGTGTCCTGCTGGGTCCCGCAGTGTCCCCGCTGTGTCCCTGCTGTGTCCGGCTGTGTCTCCCGCTGTGTCCCGCTGTGTCCCGCTGGGTCCCCCGCTGTGTTCCGCTGTGTCCCCGCAGGTTCACCGCTATTTCACGCTGTGTCCTGCTGTGTTCCGTGGTGTCCCGCTTTGTTCCCCG
>NW_012308890.1:0-2519 GCF_000151885.1 Dipodomys ordii | reverse complement strand
TGTGTCCCCGCTGTGTCCCGCTGTGTCCCCTGCTGTGTCCCGCTGTGTCCCCCGCTGTGTCCTCTGCTGTGTCCTGCTGTGTCCCCCACTGTGCCCTTCGGTGTGTCCCGCTGTTTCCCCCGCTGTGTCCTGCTGTGTCCCGCTGTGTCCCGCTGTTTCCCGCTGTGTCCCTCTGTGTCCCGTTGTGTCCTCGCTGTGTCCCTCTGTGTCCTCGTTGTGTCCCCACTGAGTCCCGCTGTGTACCCCGCTGTGTCCAGCTGTGTCCTCGCTGTGTCCCTCTGTGTCTCGCTGTGTTCTCGCTGTGTCCCCGCTGTGTCCCCCTGTGTACCGCGCTCTGTCCAGCTTTGTCCCCGCTGTGTCCCGCTGTGTCCCGCTGTGTCCTCCGCTGTGTCCCGCGCTGTGTCCCACTGTGTCCCCCTCTGTGTCAACGCTGTGTCCCCCGCTGTGTCCCGCTGTGTCCCCGCTGTATCCCCCGCTGTGTCCAACTGTGTCCCGCTGTGTCCTCGCTGTGTCCCCACAGTGTCCCGCTGTGTACCCCGTTGTGTCCAGCTCTGTCTCCGCTGTTTCCTACTGTGTCCGCTGTGTCCTCGCGGTGTCCCCGCTGTGTCCCCTACTGTGTTCCCCGCTGTGTGCCCGCTGTGTCCCTGCTTGGTTCCGCTGTGTGCCACTGTGTCCTCGCTTTGTCCCCCACTGTGTCCCGCTGTGTCCCCCACTGTGTCCCCCGCTGTGTCCTGCTGTGTCACAGCTATGTCCCGCTGTGTCCCCCGCTGTGTCTCCCACTGTGTCCCGCTGTGTCCCCCTCTGTGTCCCGCTGTGTCCCGCTGTGTCCCCGCTGTCCGCCGGTGTGTCACCGCTGTCCCCCGCTGTGTCCTCCACTGTGTCCCGCTGTGTCCTCGCTGTGTCTCACTGTGTCCCCGTTTGTCTCCGCTGTGTCCCTCTGTGTCTCTGGTGTGTCCTCGCTGTATAACCGCTGAGTCCCTCTGTGTCCCCGCTGTGTCCCACTGTGTCCCCGCTGTGTCCCCGCTGTGTCCCCGCTGTGTCCCCGCTGTGTCCCGATGTGTACCACTGTGTCTGCCTCTGTGTAGCCCGCTGGGTCCTGCTGTGTCCCCCGCTGTGTCCTGCTGTGTCCTCTCTGTGTCCCTCGCTGTTTCCCGCTGTTTCCCCCGCTGTGTCACCCACTGTGTCCTTTGATGTGTCCCCAGCTGAGTCCCGCTGTGTCCCCCGCTTTTTACTGCTGTGTCCCACAGTGTGTCCCCCCCTTTGTCCCCGCTGTGTCCCCGCTCTGTACCGCTGTGTCCCGCTGTGTCCCTCTGTGTCGGCCCCTGTGTCCCCCTGTGTCTCCACTGTTTCCCACTGTGACCCCCGCGCTGTCCTGCTGTGTCCCCGTTGTCCACCGGTGTGTCCTCTCTGTCCGCCGCTGTTTCCCCGCTGTGTCCCGCTGTGTCCCGATGTGTCCCGCTGTGTTGCCACTTTGTCACTGCTGTGTCTCGCTGTGGCCCGCTGTGTCCACACTGTGTCCCGCTCTGTCCCAGGCTTTGTCATGCTGTGTCCCCCGCTGTGTTCCGCTGTGTCGCTCCTGTGTCCCGCTGTGTCCCCGCTGTGTCCCCGGTGTGTCCCGCTGTGTCCCCGCTGTGTCCCCGCTGTGTCCCCCGCTGTGTCCCCACTGTGTCCCACTCTGTCCCCACTGTGTCCCGCTTTGTCCCGCTGTGTCCCCCGCTGTGTCCCGCTGTGTCCCCCGCTGTGTCCGGTTGTGTTCCCCGCTGTGTTCCGCTGTGTCCTGCTGTGTACCCCCTGTGTCCCGCTGTGTACCGCTGTGTCCCCGCTGTGTCTCCCTGCTGTCCCCCGCTGTGTCCCCACTGTGTTCCGCTGTGTCCCTTCTGTGTCCCCGCTGTGTCTCCCTGCTGTCCCCCGCTGTGTCCCCTCTGTGTCCTGCTGTGTCCCGCTGTGTCCTGCTGTGTCCGGCTTTGTCCCCGATGTCCCCCGCTGTGTCCCCAGCTGTGTCCCCACTGTGTCCAGCTGTGTCCCGTTTTGTCCTGCTGTGTCGCGCTGTGTACCCGCTATGTCCCCGCTGTGTCCCGCTGTGTCCCTCTGTGTCCACAGCTGTGTCTGGCTGTGTCCCGTTGTGTACTTGCTGTGTCCCCGCTGTGTCCTGCTGTGTCCTCTGTGTCCCCGCTGTCCCCCGCTGTGTCCCCTGCTGTGTCCCCCGCTGTGTCCCGCTGTGTCCCAATGTGTTCTCGCTGTGTCCCGCTCTGTCCCGCTTTGTCCCGATGTGTCCTGCTGTGTCCGCCTCTGTGTCCCCCGCTTTTTCCCGCAGTGTCCCCGATGTGTCCCCGCTGTGTCCCTGCTGGGTCCCGCTGTGTCCCGGCTGTGTCTCCGCTGTGTCCCGCTGTGTCCCCTGATGTGTCCCCGCTGTGTCCCCGCTGTGTCCTGCTGTGTACACGCTGTGTCCCCGTTGTTCCCCGGTTGTCCACTCTGTCCACCGCTGTGTCCCTCGCTGTGTCCTCTGTGTCCCGCTCTTC
>NW_012308889.1:0-2519 GCF_000151885.1 Dipodomys ordii | reverse complement strand
GCTGTGTCCCGCTATGTTCCCGCATTGTCCACGCTGTGTCCCGCTGTGTTCTGTGGTGTCCCGATTTGTTCCTTGCTTTGTCCCCCGCTGAGTCCCCGCTGTGTCCCCGCTGTGTCCCGCTGTTTCCTCCCTTTGTCCCCGGCTGTGTCCTGCTCTGTACCCCGCTATGTCCCGCTGTGTCCCCGCTGTGTCCGTTGTGTCCTCCCTGTGTCCCTAGCTGTGTTCCGCTCTGTCCTCCGCTGTGTCCCGCTCTGTCCTCCGCTGTGTCCCGCTCTGTCCTCCGCTGTGTCCCTCTGTGTCCCGCTGTGTCCCCCGCTGTATAGACGCTTTGTCCTGCTGGATCCCACTGGGTCCTCGCTGTGTTCCCCGCTGTGTCCCGCTGTGTCCCCTGCTGTGTCCCCCCCGTGTCCCGCGCTGTGTTCCCACTGTGTCCTGCTGTGTCCCGCTTTGTCCCACTGTGTCCGGCTGTGTCTGGCGCTGTGTCCTTGCTGTGTTGCCGCTGTGTCCCGCTGTTACCACCTTTGTCCCTCTGTGTCCCCCCCTGAGTCCACGCTGCTTCCCCGCTGGGTCCCTCTGTGTCCCAGCTGTGTCCCACTCTGTCCCCCGCTCTGTCCCTCTCTTTGTCCCCGCTGTGTCCCGCTGTGTCCAGCTGTGTCCCCCGCTGTTTCCCGTTGTGTCCCCCGCTGTATCCCCCACTGTGTCCCGCTGTGTCCTCGCTGTGTTTCCTGGCTGTGTCCCGCTGTGTCCCCGCTTTGTCCCCCGCTGTGTCCCCAGCTGTGTCCCGCTGTGTCCCCTGCTGTGTCCTGCTATGTTCCTGCTATGTTCCCGCAGTGATCCCGATGTGTCCCGATGTGTCCCGCTGTGACCTCGCTGTGTCCCCAACTGTGTACCCCACTCTGTCCTGCTGTGTCCCCCGATGTGTCTCTGCTGTGCCCCGCTGTGTCCCGCTTTGTCCTGCTGTGTACTGCTGTGTCCCCCGCTGTGTCTCGCTGTGTCCTGCTGTGTCACGCTGTTTCCCCGCTGCGTCCCCGCTGTATCCCTCTGGGTACCCCGCTGTGTCCAGCTTTGTCCATGCTATGTCTCGCTGTGTCCCATGCTCTGTCCCCCTCTGTTTCCCGCTCTGTCCCCCTCTGTGTCCCGCTGTGTCCCCAGCTGTGTCCCACTGTGTCCCGGCAGGGTCACTGATGTTTCCCGCTGTGTCCCGCTGTGTTCCGTGGTGTCCCTCTTTGTCTCCCGCTGTGTCCCCCGCTGAGTCCCTGCTGTGTCCCGCTGTGCCCTCGCTGTGTCCCCCGCTGTCTCCCGCTCTGTCCCCCGCTGTGTCTCACGCTTTGTCCCCGCTGTGTCCCACTGTGTCCCGCTGTGTCCCGCTGTGCCCCCACTGTATTTCGTTGTGTCCACAGCTGTGTACCATGCTGTGTAACGCTGTGTGCCCGCTGTATCTACGCTGTGTCCCGCTGGGTCCCGCTGGGTACCCGCTGTGTCCCCCGCTGTGTCCCGCTGTGTCCCCCGCTGTGTCCCGCTGTGTCCCCCGCTGAGTCCCCGTTGTGTCACCGCTGTGTCCCGCTGTTTCCTCGCTGTGTCGTCTGCTGTCTCCCTCTCTGTCCCCTGCTGTGTCTCATGCTTTGTCCCCGCTGTGTCCCACTGTGTCCCGCTGTGTCCGGCTGTGCCCCCACTGTGTCCCGTTGTGTAAACAGATGTGTACTACGCTGTGAAACGCTGTGTCCCGCTGTGTCCCGCTGTGTCCTCGCTGTGTTCCCCGCTGTCTCCCGCTCTGTCCCTCGCTGTGTCTCACGCTTTGTCCCCGCTGTGTCCCACTGTGTCCCGCTATGTCCGGCTGTTCCCCCACTGTGTCCCGTTGTGTCCACAGCTGAGTACCACGCTGTGTAACACTGTGTGCCCGCTGTATCGACGCTGTGTCCCGCTGGGTCCCGCTGTGTCCTCGCTGTGTTCCCCGCTGTGACCCGCTGTGTCACCCGCTGTGTCCTCGCTGTGTCCCCCACTGTGTCCTGCTGTGTCCTTGCTGTGTCCCACGCTGGGTCCCAGTGGGTCCTGCTGTGTCCTCGCTGTGTCCACCGCTATGTCCCGTTGTGTCCCCAGCTGTGTCCCCCGCTATGTCCCAATGTGTCTACTGCTGTGTCCATGCTATGTCTTGCTGTGTCGCGCTGTGTCCCCCGCTGTGTCCGCTGCTTTGTCCTGCTGTTTTCCCCGCTGTGTCACCAATGTGTCCCGCTGTGTACTCGCTGTGTCCTGCTGTGTCACACTGTACCCCCACTCTGTCCCGATGTGTACACACATCGGTACCAAGCTGTGTAACACTGTGACCACGCTGTATACACACTGTTGCACGCTGCAAGGACATTGTGTCCATCCCTGTGTTACCCGCTGTGTACCACATCTATCACACGCCTTGACCTCGTGTGAGTACCCCCGCTAGGATCACCGCTGGTGTACTCAGCTGTGATCCACATGGAAACACAGCTATGACCCACCCGTGACCCACCCCGTATACATCCTCCATA
>NW_012308888.1:0-2519 GCF_000151885.1 Dipodomys ordii | reverse complement strand
GTGTCCCAGTGTGTACCCGCTGTGTCCCTCTGTGTACCCCGCTGTGTCCAGCTGTGTCCCCACTGTGTCTCGCTGTGTCCCTGCTTTGTCCCGCTTTGCCCCTGCTGTGTCACCGTTCTGTCCCGCTGTGTCACACTGTGTCAAGTGTTGTCCCGCTTTTTCCCCCGCTGTGACCTCGCTATGTTTCCAGCTGTGTCCCGCTGTGTACCACTCTGTGTCCCCCGCTGTGTCCCGATGTGTACCCGCTGTGTCCCTCTATGTTCCCTCAGTGTCCCAGCTGTGTCCCACTGTGTCCTCGCTGTGTCCACTGCTGTGTCCCGTTGTGTCCCCAGCTGTGTACCCCACTATGTCCCGCGGTTTCCCCACTGTATCGACGCTGTGTCCTGCTGGGTCCCGCTGTGTCCCCCGATGTGTCCCTTTGTGTCCCCAGCTGTGTACTCCGCTGTGTCCCGCTGTGTACCCCGCTGTGTCCCGCTATGTTCCCGCAGTGTCCCCGCTGTGTCCCGCTGTGTCCTCGCTGTGTCCCTGCTGTGTCCCTGCTGTGTCCCGCTGTGTCCCGCTGTGTCCTGCTGTGTCCTCGATATGTCCCACGCTGTGTTCCGCTGTGTCCCCCGCTGTGTCCCGCTGTGTCCCGCTGTGTCCCCCGCTGTGACCCGCTGTGTCCCGCTGTGTCCCCCGCTGTGTCCCCACTGTGTGCCCTCTGTGTCCCGCTGTGTACCCCGCTGTGTCCAGCATTGTCCCCGCTGTGTCCCGCTTTGTCCCCTCTCTGTCCCCTGCTGTCCCCCGCTGTGTCCCCCGCTGTGTTCTCACTGTGTCCCGCTGTGTCGCCCGCTTTGTCCCGCTGGGCCCCTGCAGTGTCCCCGTTGTGTCCTACTGTGTCACACTGTGTCCCGTGTTGTCCTGCTTTGGCCCCCGCTGTGACCTCGCTGTGTTTCTCGCTGTGTCCCGCTGTGTACCCTTCTGTGTCTCCCGCTGTGTCCCGCTGTGTACCCTGCTGTGTCCAGCTGTGTCCTCGCTGTGTCCCCCGCTGTCTCCTGCTTTGTCCCATGCTGTGTCCCGCTGTGACCCGATGTGTCCTCTCTGTGTCCCCGCTGTGTCCACTGCTGTGTCCCGCTGTGTACCCCGCTGTGTCCCGCTATGTCCCTGCAGTGTCCCCGCTGTGTCCCGCTGTGTCCCACTGTGTCCCGTGGTGTTCCAGTTTGTCCCCCGCTGTGTCCCCTGGTGAGTCCCCGCTGTGTCCCGCTGTGTCCCCCGCAGGTTCCCACTGTGTCTACTGCTGTGTCCCCGGTGTGTCCCGCTGTGTCCCGCTGTGTCCTCGCTGTGTCCCACGCTGTGTTCCGCTGGGTCCTCGCTGTGTCCCAACATGTGTCCCGTTGTGTCCCCAGCTGTGTCCCCGCTCTGTCCAGCTGTGTTTCCGCTGTGTCCCTGCTGTGTCCCCACTGTGTCCTGCTGTATAGTGCTGTGTCCCCCGCTGAGTCCCGCTGTGTCCCCGCTGTGTCCCGCTGTGTCCCCCATGTGTCCCGCGCTGTGTCCCACTGTGTCCCGCTGTGTCCCCCACTGTTTCCCCTGCTGTGTCCGGCTGTGTCCCCCGCTGTGTCCCGCTGTGTCCACTGCTGTGTCCCCGCTGTGTCCCACTTTTTCCCCGGCTGTGTCCCGCTGTGTCCTCACTGTGTCCCCCGCTGTGTCCCAATGTGTCCTCTCTGTGTCCCCCGCTGTGTCCCGCTGTGTCCCCCGCTGTGTCCCGCTGTGTCCGACTGTGTCCGACTGTGTCCCGCTCTGTCCCCGCTGTGTCCCGCTGTGTCCCGCTGTGTCCCCTCTGTGTGTCCGCTGTGTCCCGCTGTGTCCCCGCTGTGTCCCGCTGTGTCCCCCATGTGTCCCGCGCTGTGTCCCACTGTGTCCCGCTGTGTCCCCCACTGTTTCCCTTGCTGTGTCCGGCTGTGTCCCCCGCTGTGTCCCGCTGTGTCCACTGCTGTGTCCCCGCTGTGTCCCACTTTTTCCCCGGCTGTGTCCCGCTGTGTCCTCACTGAGTCCCCCGCTGTGTCCCAATGTGTCCTCTCTGTGTCCCCCGCTGTGTCCCGCTGTGTCCCCCGCTTTGTCCCGCTGTGTCCCACTGTGTCCCCACTGTGTCCCGCTGTGTCCCGCTGTGTCCCCGGTGTGCCCGCTGTATCCCGCTGTGTACCCCGCTGTGTCCAACTGTGTCCCGCTCTGTACCGCTGTGGCCCTTCTCTGTCTACGCTGTCCCCCGCTGTGTCCCCCGCTGTGTCCCACTGTGTCCCGCTGTGTCCCCCGCTTTATCCTGCTTTGTCCCCGCAGTGTCCCCGCTGTGTCCCGCTGTGTCACACTGTGTCCCGTGGTGTCCCACTTTGTCCACCGCAGTGTCCCCCGCTGTGTCCTCCGCTGAGTCCCCTCTGTATCGACGCTGTTTCCGCTGTGTCCCGCTGTGTCCTCGCTGTGTTCCCCGCTGTGTCGCGCTGTGTCCACCGCTGTGTCCCCCGCTATATCCTCGCTGGGTCCCCCCG
>NW_012308887.1:0-2519 GCF_000151885.1 Dipodomys ordii | reverse complement strand
AACAGAAGAAGGAGAAGGAGCAGAAGGAGAAGCAGAAGCAGAAGGAGAAGCAGAAAGATAATCAGAAGAAGCAGTAAGCAGGAGAAGCAGGAGAAACAGAAGCAGAAGAAACAGAAGAAGCCGAAGAATCAGAAGGAGAACCTGAAGCAGAAGGAGAAGCAGAAGCAGCAGAAGCTGGAAAAGCAGAAGCAGAAGAAACCGAACAAGCAGAAGAAGCAGAAGCAGAACGAGAAGCAGAAGAGGGAGAAAGAGAAGGATTAGGAGTAGGAGGAGCAGAAGGAGAATCAGAAGCAGAAAGAGAAGCAGAAGGAGAAGCACAAGGAGAAACAGAAGAAGAAGCAGGAGAAGCAGAAGCAGAAAGAGAAGCACAAGAAGGATGAATTGAAGGAGAAGGAGAATGAGACGGAGAAGCAGAAAGAGAAGTAAGAGAAGCAGAAGAAGAAGAAGCAGGAGAAGCAGAAAAAGGAGAAACAGAAAAAGCAGAAGAAGCAGAAGAAGAAGCAGCAGGAGAAGCAGAAGAAGAAGAAGGAGAAGGAGAAAGAGAAGGATTAGGAGTAGGAGAAACAGAAGGATAAGCAGAAGCAGAAAGAGAAGGAGAAGGAGAAGCAGGAGAAGCAGAAGAAGCAGAAGCAGGAGAAGCAGAAGCACAATGAAAAGCAGAAGAAGGAGAAATTGAAACAGAAGAAAATGCAGAAGGAGAAGCAGAAGCAGAAGTAGAAGCAGAAGAAGGAGAAGCAGAAGGAGAAGCATAAGGAGAAACAGAAGGAGAAGCAGGAGAAGCAGAAGCAGGAGAAGCAGAATCAAAAGAAATAGAAGAAGGATAAGAAGCAGAAGCAGAAAGAGAAGCAGAAACAGAAGGAGAAGCAGAAATAGAAGCAGAAGAAGCAGAAGCAGAACCTGAAGCAGAAGGAGAAGCAGGAGAAGCAGAAGAAGCAGAATCTGGACAAGAAGGAGAACCAGAAGGAGAAGCAGAATCAGAAAGAGAACAGAAGAAACAGAAGAAGCAGAAGCAGAAGCAGTAGCAGAAGAAGCTGAAGATGCAGAAGCAGATAGAGAAGCAGAAAGAATAGCAGAATAACGACAAGGGGAAACAGAAGGAGAAGAAGAATGAGAAGCAGTAGGAGAAGCAGGAAAAACAGAAGAAGCAGAAACAGACGGAGAAGCAGAAGCAGAAGAAGAAGCAGAAGGAAAAGCACAAGCAGAAGGAGATGCAGAAGGAGTAGCAGGAGAAGCAGAAGAAGCAGAAGCAGAAGGAGAAGAAGAAGGAGAAGAAGCAGAATCAGAAGAAGCAGAAGGAGAAGTAGAAAGAGAAGCCGACGAAGAGAAGCAGAACGAGAAGCAGGAGAAGCAGAAGAAGCAGAGCGGGAGAAGCAGAAGAAGAAGAAACAGAAGAAATAGAAGGAGCAGAAGCAGAAGGAGGAGCAGAAGCAGAAAGAGAAGCAGGAAGAGCAGAAGCAGAAAGAGAAGCAGGAAAAGCAGAAGAAGCAGAAGCAGGAGAAGCAGAAGCAGAAGAAACAGGAGAAGGACAAGAAGCAGAAGCAGAAGCAGAAGTAGAAGCAGAAACAGAAGGAGAAGCAGAAAGAGAAGGAGGGGAAGCAGAAGAAGCAGAAGCAGGAGAACCAGAAGCATAAGAATCCGAAGAAGCAGAAGCAGAACCTGAAGGAGAAGGAGAAGCAGGAGAAGCAGAAGAAGCAGAATCTGGAGAAGCAGAATGAGAAGCTGAAGGAGAAGCAGAAGCAGAAAGAGAATCAAAAGGAGAAGGAGAAGCGGAAGAAACAGAAGAAGCAGAAGCAGTAGCAGTTCCAGCATAAGCAGAAGGAGAAGCAAAAGTAAAAGCAGAAGAACGAGAAGGAGAAGGAGAAACAGAAGGAGAAGCAGAAGGAGAAGCAGAAGAAGCAGAAGGAGAAGCAGAAGGAGAAACAGAAGCAGAAGAAGCAGCAGAAGGAGAAGCAGAAGCAGAAGAAGATGCAGAAGGAGAAGCAGGAGAAGCAGAAGAAGCAGAAGCAGAAGGAGAAGGAGAAGTAGGAGAAGGAGAAGGAAGAGCCGCAGAAGCAATAGGAGAAGCAGAAGAAGAAGCAGAAGCAGAAGGAGAAGCAGAAAGAGAAGCAGTAGAAGAAGAAGAAGCAGGAAAAGCAGAAGCAGCAGAAAGAGAAGAAGAAGAAGAAGAAGAAGAAGAAGAAGAAGAAGAAGAAGAAGAAGAAGAAGAAGAAGAAGAAGAAGAAGAAGAAGAAGAAGAAGAAGAAGAAGAAGAAGAAGGAGAAGGAGAAGGAGAAGGAGAAGGAGAAGGAGAAGCAGGAGAAGCAGAAGCAGGAGAAGCAGAAGCAGAAGAAAAAGAATAAGCATAAGAAGCAGAATCAGAGGGAGAAGCAGAAGCAGGAGAAGCAGAGCAGAAGAAGCAGCAGAAGGAGAAGCAGAAGCAGAAGAGATGCAGAAGGAGAAGCAGAGAAGCAGAAAATTGAGAAGAGAAGGGGAAGAGAAGATTAGGAGTAGAGAAGCAAAGATAAGCAGAGCAGAAGAGA
>NW_012308886.1:0-2519 GCF_000151885.1 Dipodomys ordii | reverse complement strand
CAGTGGGGGACACAGCGGGACACAGCGGGACACAGTGGGACACAGTGGGGACAAAGCGTGAGACATAGCGGGGGACAGAGCAGGAGACAGCTGGAGACAGAGCGAAGACAAAGCTGAACACAGCGGGGACACAGGGGGTCACAGCGAGGTACAAAACGGGACACCACGGAACACAGCAGGACACAGCGGGAAACAGCGGTGACCCTGCGGGTACACAGCGGGACACAGCTGGGGAAAGCAGGGACACAGCGGAACACAGCGGGGGACACAGCGGGACACAGAGGGGGACACAGCGAGGACACAGCGGGGGACACAGCGAGGACACATGGGAACACAGCGGGGACACAGCGCTACTCAGCGGGGGACACAGCAGTACACAGTGGGACACAGAGGGACACAGCGGGGACACATCAGGGACACAGCGGGGAACACAACGAGGACACAGCGGGACCCCACGGGACACAGCGTCGATACAGCGGGGACACAGCGTTACACAGCGGGGTACACAGCTGGGGACACAAAGGGTTACAGTGGGGGACCCAGCGGGACCCAGCGGGACACAGTGGGACACAGCAGAGACAAAGCATGAGACACAGTGGGGGACAGAGCGGGAGACAGCGGGGGACACAGCGAGGACACAGCAGGACAAAGCGGGGACACAGCAGGGACTCAGCGGGGGACACAGCGGGGGACAAAGCAGGACACCACGGAACACAGCGGGACACAGCGGGTAACATCAGTGACCCTGCGGGGAAACAGCAGGACACAGCGGGGGACACAGAGGGACACAGCGGGCAACACAGCGGAACACAGTGGGGCACAGAGTGTGGGACACAGCGAGACACAGCAGGGACAAAGCTGGACACAGCGGGGTACACAGCGGGACACAGCGGGACACAGCGGGGAATATAGCGGGACACAGAGGGGGACACAGCGAGGACACAGCGGGACACAGCGGGGGACACAGCGAGGACAAAGCGGGACACAGCAGTAACACAGCAGTAGACACAGTGGGACACAGCGGTGGACACAGCAGGACACAGCGGGGGACACAGCGAGGTCACAGCAGGACACAGCGTGACACAGTGGGGACACAGCAGGGACACAGCAGGGACACAGCGGGGGACACAACCGAACACAACGGGACACAGCGGGGGGCACAGCAGGACACACCAGGGGACACAGCGGGGGATACAGCGGGACACAACAGGGAACACAGCGAGGACCCAGCGGAACACAGCGTTACACAGCGTAGATACAGCGGGTACACAGCGTTACACAGCGGGTTACACAGCTTGGGACACAACGGGACACAGTGGGGGACACTGCGGGACACAGCGGGACACAGTGGGAAACAGCGGGCACAAAGCATGAGACACAGCGGGGGGCACAGCGGGAGAAAGCGGGGGACACAGCGGGACACAGCGGGGGACACAGCGGGACACAACAGGGAACACAGCGAGGACCCAGCGGGACCCTGCGGGACACACCGTCGATACAGCGGGGACACAGCGGGGGACACAGTGGGACACAGCGGGGGACACAGCGGTACACAGCGGGGGACATACTGAGGACACAGCGGGACAGAGCGTGTGATACAGCGAGGACACAGCGGGACACAGCGGGACACAGTGTCGATACAGCGGGTACACAGCGTTACACAGCGGATTACACAGCTGGGGACACAAAGAGACACAGTGGGGGACACTGCGGGACACAGTGGGACACAGTGGGACACAGCGGGGACAAAGCATGAGACCCAGCGGGGGGCACAGCAGGAGAAAGTGGGGGACACAGCGGGACACAGCGGGGGACACAGCGGGACACAACAGGGAACACAGCGAGGACACAGCGGGACACAGCGGGACACAGCGGGGACACAGCAGGGGACTTAGCGGGACAAAGCGGGAGACACTGCGGGACACAGCGGGGGACAGAGAGGGGGACACAGCGGGACACAGAGGGGAACACAGCGAGGACACAGCGGGACACAGCGTCGATAAAGCGGGAACACAGCGGGAAACAGCGGGGACAAAGCGGGGGACACAGCGGGGGACAGAGCGGGATACAGTGGGGTACACAGGGAAGACACAGCAGGAGACACCGGGGACACAGCAGGGACTCAGCGGGGGACACAGGGGAGGACAAAGCGGGACACCACGGGACAAAGCGGGACACAGCAGGACACAGGGAGGACACTGCCTGGACACAGCACAACACAGCGGGGGACACAACGGGACACAGCGGGACACAGCAGGGGCCACAGCGGGGAAACAGCGGGACACAGCGGGGGACACAGCAAGGACACAGCGGGACACAGCGGGACACAGTGGGGGACAATGCGGGAGACACCACCAGACAAAATGGGACACAGCGGGACACAGCGGGGACACTGCGGGGACAAATCGGGACGAAGTGGTGGACACAACGGGACACAGCCAGACACAGCGGGGGACATAGAGGGGGACACAGCAGGACACAGCGGGGACACAGCGGGGACTCAGCAGGGGACAGAGTGG
>NW_012308885.1:0-2519 GCF_000151885.1 Dipodomys ordii | reverse complement strand
ACCAGGACACTGAGGGTCACAGCAGGGACACTTGTTGGGACACAGCGGGTCACAGCAGTGACACAGCGGGACACAGCGGGACACAGCGGGGGACACAGAGGTACACAGCGGGGGACACAGCGAGGACACAGCGGGAAACAGCGGGGGACACAACGTGGACACAGCGGGACATATCGCGGGAAACAGCGGGACACAACGGGGACACAGCAGTGGACACAGCGGGAAATAGCGAGGGACACAGCGGGACACAGCGGGGGAAACAGCGGGACACAGTGGGGGACACAGCGGGACACAGCAAGGGACATAGCAACGACACAGCGGGACACAGCGGGCACACAGGGGGACTCAGCAGGGTCACAGCGGGACACAGCGGGACACAACGGGGACACAGCAGTGGACACAGCGGGACACAGCGAGGGACACAGTGGGACACAGCGGGGGACACAGCGGGGGACACAGCGAGACACAGCGGGACACAGCGGGGGACACAGGTGGGACAGAGCGGGACACAGCTGGGACACAGCGGGACACAGCGGGGGACACAGCAGGACACCGAGGGGGACACAGTGAGGTACACAGCAGGACACAGCGGGGAACACAGCGAGGACACAAAGGGACACATCGGGGGACACAGCGAGGACAAAGCGGAACACAGCATGGGACACAGTGAGGACACAGCGGGACACAGTGGGACACAGCGGGATACAGCAGGAACACAGCAGTAGACACAGTGGGACACAGCGGGGGACACAGCGGGACACAGCGGGGGACACAGGGAGGACACAGCGGAACACAGCATGGGACACAGCGAGGACACAGCGTGACACAGCGGGACCCAGCAGGGACAAAGCAGTAGACACAGCGGGACACAGCGGGGGACACAGCGGGGACTCAACGAGGGACACAGCGGGGGACCAAGCGGGACACCACGGGACACAGCGGGACACAGCGGGGACACTGCGGGAACATAGCGGGACACAGCAGGGTAAACAGCGGGACACAGTGGGACAGAGCGGGGGACAAAGTGGGGACACAGCGGGACACAGTCAGGAAACACAGCGAGGACACAGCAGGACACAGCATGGAACAAAGCGGGAGACAGCGGGACACAGTGGGGGACAAAGCAGGACACAGCGGGGGACACAGAGGTGTACACAGCAAGACACAGCGGGAACACAGCAAAGACACAACGGGACCCAGCGGGACACAGCGTCGATGCAACAGGGACATAGCACGACACAGCGGGGTACACAGCTGGGGTCACAACGGGACACAGCGGGGGACACAATAAGAACACAGCGGAACACAGCATGGGACACAACGAGGACACAGCGGGACACAGCGGGACACAGTGGGACACAGCGGGGTCACAGGGAGGACACAGCGGGACACAGCGGGTTACACAGCGGGACACAGCGGGGGACACAGGGTGGACATGAGCGGGGGACACAGAGGGACAAAGCGGGACACAGCCGAGTACAGAGCTGGGGCCACAACGGGACACAATAGGGGATAGAGCGGGACACAGCGGGGTACACAGGGACGACACAGCGGGAAACACCGGGGACACAGCGGGGACTCAGCGGGGGACACAGCGGAGGACAAAGCCAGACAGACACCACAGGACACAGCAGGACACAGCAGGACACAGCGGGGACACTGGGGGACACAGCGCGACACAGCGTGGGACACATCGGGACACAGCGGGACACAGCAGGGGAAACAGCGGGGACATAGCGGGACACAGCGGGACATAATGGCACAAAGCGAGGGACACAGCGGAACACAGCGGGGGACACAGCGAGGACACAGCGGGACACAGCGGAACACAGCGAGACACAGCGGGGACACAGCAGGGGAAACAGCGGGGACACAGCAGGACACAGCTGAGGACACAGGTGGGACACAGCGGGACACAGCGGGGACACAGTGGCGGACACAGCGGGACACAGCGGGACACAGCGGGGTCCACAGCTGGGAACACAAAGAGACACAGTGGGATACACAGCGGGACACAGCGGGACACAGCGGGCACAAAGAGGGAGACACAGTGGGGGACAGAGTAGGACACAGCAGGGGACACAACGAGGACACAGCGGGACACAACGGGGACACAGCGGGGACTCAGCGGGGGACACAATGGGGGACAAAGCATGACACCACGGAACACAGCAGGACACAACGGAGGACAAAGGGGGTACAAAGTGGCACACAGCGGAGGACACTGCGAGGACACAGCGAGGACACAGCAGGACTCAGCGGGGGACACAGCGGGACACAGAAGGTCACAGAGGGGACACAGCAGGGACCCAGTGGGGGACACAGAGAGGGAAACAGCGGGACACAGTGGGGAACACAGCGAGGACCCAGCGGGACCCAGCGGGACACAGCGTTGATACAGCGGGGACACAGCGGGACACAGCGGGGGACACAGCAGGGACACAGAGGGAAACACCGGGGGACACAGCGGGATACAGCGGTGGACACAGCGGGACACAGCGGGTACACAGCAGTGAACA
>NW_012308884.1:0-2519 GCF_000151885.1 Dipodomys ordii | reverse complement strand
AAGTAGGAGAAGGAGAAGGAGAAGGAAGGGCAGCAGAAGCAATAGGAGAAGCAGAAGGAGAAGCAGAAGCAGAATAAGAAGCAGAAAGAGAAGCAGTAGAAGCAGAAGAAGCAGGAAAGGAAGAAGCAGAAGAAAGAGAAGAAGAAGAAGAAGAAGAAGAAGAAGAAGAAGAAGAAGAAGAAGAAGAAGAAGAAGAAGAAGAAGAAGAAGAAGAAGAAGAAGAAGAAGGAGAAGCAGTAGAAGCAGAAGAAGCAGAAGCAGGAGTAGCAGAAGCAGAAGAAAAAGAATAAGCAAAAGAAGCAGAAGCCGAAGCACTGGGAGAAGCAGAAGAAGGAGAAGGAGAAGGAGCAGCAGAAGGAGAAGCAGAAGCAGAAAGAGAAGCAGAAACAGAAGGAGAACAAGAAGGAGAAGCAGGAGAATCAGAAGAAGCAGAAGTAGAAGCAGAAAGAAGAGAAGAAGGAGAAGCAGAAGTAGAATCAGAAGAAACAGAAGAAGAAGCATAAGAAACAGAATCAAAAGAAACAGAAGAAGGAGAAGAGCAGGAGCAGAAGTAGAAGCAGAAATAGAAGCAGGAGAAGCAGAAGCAGAAGAAACAGGAGAAGCCGAAGAAGCAGAAGCAGAATCTGAAGCAGAAGGAGAAACAGAAGAAGCACAATCTGAAGCAGAAGCAGAAGAAACAGAAATAGTAGAATAAGCAGAAGCAGAAGCAGCAGGAGAAGGAGAAGAAGAAGACGGAGAAGGCGAGAGAGAAGGATTAGGAGTAGGAGAAGCAAAAGGATAAGCAGAAGCAGAAAGAGACGCAGAAGGAGAAGCAGCACGAGAAGTAGGAGAAGCAGGAGAAGCAGAAGCAGGAGAAGCAGAAGAAACAGAAGACGCAGAAGCAGAATGAGAAGCAGAAGGAGAAATTGAAGCAGAAGCAGAAGGAGAAGCAGAAGCAGAAGGACAAGCAGAAGAAGGAGAAGCAGAAAGAAAAGCAGAAAGAGAAGCAGGACGAGAAGCAGGAGAAGCAGAAGCAGGAGAAGCAGAAGCAGAAGAAACAGAAGAAGGAGAAGAAGCAGAAGCAGAAGGAGAAGCAGAAACAGAAGGAGAAGCAGAAAGAGAAGGAGGGGAAGCAGAAGAAGCAAAAGCAGGAGAAGCAGAAGCATAAGAATCCGAAGAATCAGAAGCAGAACCTGAAGCAGAAGGAGAAGCAGGAGAAGCAGAAGAAGCAGAATCTGGAGAAGCAGAAGGAGAAGCAGAAGCAGAAAGAGAAGCAAAAGCAGAAGGAGAAGGAGAAGGAGAAGCAGAAGGAACAGAAGAAACAGAAGCAGTAGCAGAAGAAGCTGAAGATGTAGAAGCAGAAAAAGAAGCACAAGAAATAGCAGAAGAACGAGAAGGAGAAGCAGAAGGAGAAGCAAAAGGAGAAGCAGAAGGAGAAACAGAAGCAGAAGAAGCAGCACAAGGAGAAGCAGAAGCAGAAGAAGATGCATAAGGAGAAGCAGGAGATGCAGAAGAAGCAGAAGCAGGAGAAGCAGAAGCATAAGAATCCGAAGAAGCAGAAGCAGAACCTGAAGCAGAAGGAGAAGCAGAAGAAAGAGAAGAAATAGAAGCAGGAGCAGTTGTAGCAGAAGCAGAATGAGAAGCAGAAGGAAAAGCAGAAGAACAAGAAGGAGAAGGAGAAACAGAAGGAGAAGCGGAAGGAGAAGCAGAAAGAGAAGCAGGTAAAGCAGAAGAAGAAGAAGCAGAAGGAGAATCAGAAGGAGAAGCAGAAGAAGGAGAAGGAGAAGCAGAAGAAGATGCAGCAGGAGAAGCAGAAGCAGAAGGAGAAGCAGGAAAAGCAGAAGAAGCAGAAGCAAAAGGTGAAGCAAAAGAAGGAGAAGGAGAAGCAGAGGCAGAAGAAGATGCATAAGGACAAGCACAAGCGGAAGGAGATGCAGAAGGAGAAGCAGGAGAAGCAGAAGCTGAAGGAGAAGCAGAAGTAGGAGAAGGAGAAGGAGGAGAAGCAGAAGGAGAAGCAGAAGCGGAATGAGAAGCAGAAACAGAAGCAGGAGAAGCACAAGAAGCAGAAGCAGGAGAAGCCGAAAGAGAAGAAGCAGAAGAAGCAGAAACAGAAGCTTAAGTAGAAGCAGAAGGAGAAGGAGAAGCAGCAGAAGAAGTAGAACCAGAAATTCAGGCAGGACAAACAGAAGAAGCAGAAGCAGTAGGAGAAGCAAAAAGAGAAGCAGAAGAAGAAGTAGAAGAACCAGCAGGAGAAGCAGCAGAAGAAGCAGAAAAACAACCAGGAGAAGCAGAAGCAGAAAGAGAAGTAGAAGCAGAAGAAGCAGAAGAAGCTGAAGAAGAAGAAGAAGAAGAAGAAGAAGAAGAAGAAGAAGAAGAAGAAGATGAAGAAGAAGAAGAAGAAGAAGAAGAAGAAGAAGAAGAAGAAGCAGTATAAGAAGAAGCTTGAGAAGTATATGCAGAAGATTAGAATAAGCATAAGAAGCTGAGGGAATAACTGAAGAAGGAAAAGGAGCAGTTAAGGTGAAGCATAAGGTGATGCT
>NW_012308883.1:0-2519 GCF_000151885.1 Dipodomys ordii | reverse complement strand
GATTCTGCTTCTTCTGCTTCTCCTGTATCTCCTTATGCTTCACGTTCTACTTCTGCTTCTTCGGCTTCTTCTGCTTCTGCTTCTCCTGCTGCTGCTTCTTCTGCTGCTCCTGCTTCTATTTCTGCTTTTCCTTCTGTTTCTGCTTCTCCTTCTGCTTCTTCTTCTTCTTATGTTTCTTCTGCTTCTGCTTCTCCTGCTTCTGCTTCTCCTGCTTCTCGTTCTGCTTCTCTTTCTGCTTCTCTTTCTGATTCTCTTTCTGCTTCTCCTTCTCCTTCTTCAGCTTCTCCTTCTGCTTCTCCTTCTCCTTCTGCTTCAATTTCTCATTCTGCTTCTCATTCTGCTTCTGCGTCTTCTGTTTCTTCTGCTTCTCTTGCTTCTGCTTCTCCTGCTTCTCCTACTTCTCGTGCTGCTTTTCCTTCTGCGTCTCTTTCTGCTTCAGCTTATCCTTTTGCTTCTCCTACTCCTAATCCTTCTCTTTCGCCTTCTCCTTCTTGTTCTTCTGCTTGTCCTGGTGCTTCTGCTTCTGCTTATTCTACTATTTCTGTTTCTTCTGCTTCTGCTTCAGATTGTGCTTCTTCTGTTTCTCCTTCTGCTTCAGATTCTGCTTCTGCTTCTTCGGCTTCTCCTGTTTCTTCTGCTTCTGCTTCTCCTGCTTCTTCTGCTTCTCCTGCTTCTCTTTCTGCTTCTCCTTCTGCTTCTGCTTCTCCTTCTGCTTCTGCTCTTCTCCTTCTTCTGTTTCTTTTGCTTTTGTTTCTTCTGCTTCTTCTTCTTCTGTTTCTTCTGATTCTACTTCTGCTTCTCCTTCTTCTCCTTCTCTTTCTGCTTCTTCTGATTCTCCTGCTTCTCCTTCTTGTTCTCCTTCTGTTTCTGCTTCTCTTTCTGCTTCTGCTTCTCCTTCTGCTGCTCCTTCTCCTTCTCCTTCTTCTGCTTCTCTCACTGCTTCTGCTTCTGCTTCTTTTGCTTATTCTTTTTCTTCTGCTTCAGCTTCTCCTGTTTCTGCTTCTTCTGCTTCTACTGCTTCTCCTTATACTTCTTATGCTTCTCCTTATGCTTCTCCTTATGCTGCTTCTTCTTCTTCTTCTTCTTCGTCTTCTTCTTCTTCTCTTTCTTCTGCTTCTGCTTTTCCTGCCTCTTCTGCTTCTACTGGTTCTCTTTCTGCTTCTTGTCCTTCTCCTGTTTCTTCTCCTTCTGCTTCTCCTGCTTCTGCTTCTTCTGCTTTTCCTGCTTCTCTTTCTGCTTCTCCTGCTTCTGCTCCTTCTCCTTCTTCTATTTCTTCTTCTTCTGCTTCTCCCGCTTGTGCTTCTTCTGCTTCTCCGGCTTCTCGTTCTGCTTCTCTTCGTCGGCTTCTCTTTCTAATTCTGCTTCTGCTTCTTCTGATTCTGATTCTTCTCCTTCTTCTTCTCCTTCTGCTTCTGTGTCTTCTGCATTTCCTTCTTCTCCTTCTGCATCTCCTTCTGCTTGTGCTTTTCCTTCTGCTTCTTCTGCTGCTCTGGCTTCTCCTTCTCCTTCTTCTGATTCTCCGTCTGCTTCTGCTTCTTCTGCTTCCCCTCCTTCTCTTTCTGCTTCTCCTTCTGTTTCTGCTTCTCCTTCTGCTTCTGCTTCTTGTCCTTCTCCTGTTTCTTCTGCTTCTGCTTCTCCTGTTTCTGCATCTCCTGCTTCTCCTTCTGCTTCTCTTTCTGCTTCTCCTGCTGCTTTTCCTTCTCCTGCTCCTTCTTCTGCTTCTCTATCTGCTTCTCCTTCTGTTTCTCCTTCTCCTTCTCCTTCTCGTTCTTCTGCTTTTCCTTCTGCTTCTCCTTCTGCTTCTCCATCTTCTGCTTCTTCTGCTACTGCCTCTGCTTCTTCTGTTTCTTCTGCTTCTCCTTCTGCTTTTGCTTCTCTTTCTGCTTCTGCTTCTCCTTCTGCTTCTCCAGATTCTGCTTCTTCTGCTTCTCCTTCTGCTTCAGGTTCTGCTTCTGCTTCATCGGCTTCTTCTACTTCTGCTTCTCCTGCTGCTGCTTCTTCTGCTTCTCTTTCTGCTTTTCCTTCTGTTTCTGCTTCTGCTTCTGCTTCTTCTCCTTCTTCTGTTTCTTCTGTTTTTGCTTCTCCTGCTTCTGCTTCTCCTGCTTCTCGTTCTGCTTCTCTTTCTGCTCCTACTTCTCCTTCTCCTTCTTCTGCTTCTCCTTCTGCTTCTCCTTCTCCTTCTGCTTCAATTTCTCCTTCTGCTTCTCATTCTGCTTCTGCGTCTTCTGTTTCTTCTGCTTCTCTTGCTTCTGCTTCTCCTGCTTCTCCTACTTCTCGTGCTTCTTTTCCTTCTGCGTCTCTTTCTGCTTCAGCTTATCCTTTTGCTTCTCCTTCTCCTAATCCTTCTCTTTCGCCTTATCCTTCTTGTCTTCTGCTTGTCCTGATGCTTCTGCTTCTGCTTATTCTACTATTTCTGTTTCTTCTGCTTCTGCTTCAGATTGTGCTTCTTCTGTTTCTCCTTCTGCTTCAGGTTCTGCTTCTGCTTCTTCGGCTTCTCCTGTTTCTTCTGCTTCTGCTTC
>NW_012308882.1:0-2519 GCF_000151885.1 Dipodomys ordii | reverse complement strand
GATAATGAAGGGAGAAGCAGAAGTAGGAGAAGGTGTAGGAGGAGATGCAGAAGCAGAATGAGAAGCAGTAGTAGTATTAGTACCATATAAAATAATGAATCCGTAGAAGTAGAAGGAGAACCTCAGGCAGAAGGAGAAGCAGGTGAAGCAGAAGTAGCAGAATCTGGAGAAGGAGAAGCAGAAGCAGAAAGAGAATGAAATTCAGAAGGAGAAGCAGAAGATACAGAAGGAGAAGCAGTAGCAGTTGTAGCAGAAGCAGAATGAGAAGCAGAAGGAAAAGCAGAAGAAGAAGAAGGAGAAGGAGAATCAGAATGAGAAGCTGAAGGAGAAGCAGAAAGAGAAGCAGGTAAAGCAGAAGAAGAAGGAGAATAAGAAGGAGAAGCAGAAGAATGAGAAGGAGAAGCAGAAGCAGAAAAAGATGCAGAAGGAAAAGCAGAAGAAGCAGAAGCAGAAGGTGAAGCAGGAAAAGCAGAAGAAGCAGAAGCAAAAGGAGAAGCAAAAGAAGGAGAAGCAGAGGCAGAAGAAGAAGCATAAGGACAAGCACAAGCAGAAGGAGATGCAGAAGGAGAAGCAGGAGAAGCAGAAGAAGCAGAAGTTGAAGGAGAAGCAGAAGTAGGAGAAGGAGAAGGAGGAGAAGCAGAAGCAGAAGGAGAAGCAGAAGCAGAATGAGAAGCAGAAAGAGAAGCAGGAGGAGGACAAGAAGCAGAAGCAGGAGAAGCCGAAAGAGAAGAAGCAGAAACAAAAGCAGAAGGAGAAGCAGAAGCAGAAGGAGCGGAAGAAGTAGAACCAGAAATTCAGGCAGCAGATACAGAAGAAGCAGAAGCAGAAGGAGAAGCAAAAGAGAAGCAGAAGGAGAAGTAGAAAAAGCAGCAGAAGAAGCAGAAAAACAAGAAGGAGAAGCAGAAGCAGAAAGAGAAGTAGAAGCAGAAGAAGCAGAAGATGAAGCAGTAGAAGCATAAGAAGCAGAAGCAGGAGAAGCAGAACCAGAAGAAAAAGAAGAAGCATAAGAAGCAGAAGCAGAGGGAGAAACAGAAGGAGAAGGAGCAGCAGAAGGTGAAGCAGAAGGAGATGCAGAAGCAGAAAGAGAAGCAGAAATAGAAGAAGAAGAAGAAGGAGAAGTTGGAGAATCAGAAGAAGCAAAAGCAGAAAGAGAAGCAGAAGAAGGAGAAGGAGAAGCAGAAGGAGAAGGACAAGCAGGAGAAGCAGAAGAAGCAGAAGCGGGAGAAGCAGCAGAAGAAGAAGAAACAGAAGAAGGAGAAGGAGCAGAAGGAGAAGCAGAAGCAGAAGGAGAAGCAGAAAGAGAAGCAGAAGAAGCAGAAGAAGCAGTAGCAGGAGAAGCAAAAGCAGAAGAAACAGAAGAAGCCGAAGAATCAGAAGGAGAACCTGAAGCAGAAGGAGAAGCAGAAGCAGCAGAAGCTGGAAAAGCAGAAGCAGAAGAAACCGAACAAGCAGAAGAAGCAGAAGCAGAACGAGAAGCAGAAGAAGAAGGAGAAAGAGAAGGATTAGGAGTAGGAGGAGCAGAATCAGAATAAGAAGCAGAAAGAGAAGCAGAAGAAGAAGCAGAAGGAGAAACAGAAGAAGCAGAAGCAGGAGAAGCAGAAGCAGAATGAGAAGCACAAGAAGGAGAAATTGAAGGAGAAGGAGAAGGAGACGGAGAAGCAGAAGGAGAAGTAGAAGAAGCAGAAGAAGAAGAAGCAGGAGAAGCAGAAACAGAAGAAACAGAAGGAGAAGAGCAGAAGCAGAAGGAGAAGCAGAAGGAGAAGCAGAAGAAGCAGAAGCTGAAGCAGAAGAAGAAGAAACAGAAAAAGCAGAAGAAGCAGAAGAAGAAGCAGCAGGAGAAGCAGAAGAAGAAGAAGGAGAAGGAGAAAGAGAAGGATTAGGAGTAGGAGAAACAGAAGGATAAGCAGAAGCAGAAAGAGAAGGAGAATGAGAAGGAGAAGCAGGAGAAGCAGAAGAAGCAGAAGCTGGAGAAGCAGAAGCAGAAGAAACATAGGAAGGAGAAGAAGCAGAAGGAGAAGCAGAAAAAGAAGGAAAAGCAGAAAGAGAAGCAGGAGAAGCAGAAGAAGCAGCAGCAGGAGAAGCAGAAGCAGAAGAAGCCGAAGAAGCAGGAGCAGAACCTGAAGCATAAGGAGATACAGGAGAAGCAGAAGAAGCAGAATCTGGAGAAGCAGAAGGAGAAGCAGAAGCAGAAAGAGAAGCAAAAGCAGAAGGAGAAGCAGAAGGGGAAGCAGAAGAAACAGAAGAAGCAAAGGCAGTTGCAGAAGAAGCAGAAGATGCAGAAGCAGAAGGAGAAGCAGAAGGAAACGCAGAAGAACCAGAAGGAAAAGGAGTAGGAGAAACAGGAGAAGCAGAAAGAGAAGCAGAAGAAGGAGCAGGAGAAGGAAAAGCAGCAGAAGCAGAAAGAGCAGCAGAAGGAGAAGCGGAAGCAGAAGCAGAAGGAGAAGCAGAAGGAGAAGCAGAAGGAGAAGCATAAAGAGAAACAGAAGGAGAAGCAGGAGAAGCAGAAGCAGGAGAAGCAG
>NW_012308881.1:0-2520 GCF_000151885.1 Dipodomys ordii | reverse complement strand
TCACAGAAGGAGAAGCAGAAGAACAGAAGAAGCAGAAGCAGTAGCAGAAGAAGCTGAAGATGCAGAAGCAGAAAGAGAAGCAGAAGGAATAGCAGAAGAACGAGAAGAAGAAGGAGAAACAGAAGGAGAAGAAGAAGGAGAAGCAGAAGGAGAATCAGGAAAGGCAAAAGAAGCAGAATCAGACGGAGAAGCAGGAAAAGCAGAAGAAGCAGAAGCAAAAGGAGAAGCAAAAGAAGGAGAAGGAGAAGCAGAGGCAGAAGAAGAAGCATAAGGACAAGCACAAGCAGAAGGAGATGCAGAAGGAGAAGCAGGAGAAGCAGAAGAAGCAGAAGATGAAGGAGAAGCAGAAGTAGGAGAAGGAGAAGGAGGAGAAGCAGAAGCAGAAGGAGAAGCAGAAGCGGAATGAGAAGCAGAAAGAGAAGCAGGAGAAGCACAAGAAGCAGAAGCAGGAGAAGCCCAAAGAGAAGAAGCAGAAGAAGCAGAATCAGAATCAGAAGTAGAAGCAGAAGCAGAAGGAGAAGAAGCCGAAGAAGTAAAACCAGAAATTCAGGCAGGAGAAACAGAAGAAGCAGAAGCAGAAGCAGAAGGAGAAGCAAAAAGAGAAGCAGTAGGAGAAGTAGAAGAAGCAGCAGAAGAAGCAGAAAAACAAGCAGGAGAAGCAGAAGCAAAAAGAGAAGTAGAAGCAGAAGAAACAGAAGCAGAAGAAGAAGCAGTAGAAGCACAAGAAGCAGAAGCAGGAGAAGCAGAAGCAGAAGATAAAGAAGAAGCATAAGAAGCAGAAGCAGAGGGAGAAACAAAAGAAGGAGAAAGAGCAGAAGAAGGTGAAGCAGAAGGAGATGCAGAAGCAGAAAGAGAAGCAGAAACAGAAGGAGAAGAAGAAGGAGAAGTAGGAAAATCAGAAGAAGCTGAAGTAGAAGCAGAAAGAGAAGGAGAAGGATAAGCAGGAGAAGCAGAAGAAGCAGAAGCAGGAGGAGTAGAAGAAGAAGAAGAAGAAGAAGAAGAAGAAGAAGAAGAAGAAGAAGAAGATGAAGAAGAAGAAGAAGAAGAAGAAGAAGAAGAAGAAGTGATGAAGAAGAAGAAGAAGAAGAAGAAGAAGGAGAAGGAGAAGGAGAAGGAGAAGCAGGAGAAGCAGAAGAAGCAGAAGAAAAAGAATAAGCATAAGAAGCAGAATCAGAGGGAGAAGCAGAAGCAGGAGAAGCAGAAGCAGAAGAAGCAGCAGAAGGAGAAGCAGAAGCAGAAGAAGATGCAGAAGGAGAAGCAGGAGAAGCAGAAGAAGGAGAAGGAGAAGGCGAAAGAGAAGGATTAGGAGTAGGAGAAGCAAAAGGATAAGCAGAAGCAGAAAGAGACGCAGAAGGAGAAGCAGCACGAGAAGTAGGAGAAGCAGGAGAAGCAGAAACAGGAGAAGCAGAAGAAACAGAAGACGCAGAAGCAGAATGAGAAGCAGAAGGAGAAATTGAAGCAGAAGCAGAAGCAGAAGGAGAAGCAGAAGCACAAGGAGAAGCAGAAGAAGGAGAAGGAGAAGCAGAAAGAGAAGCACAACGAGAAGCAGGCGAAGCAGAAGCAGGAGAAGCAGAAGCAGAAGAAACATAGGAAGGAGAAGAAGCAGAAGCAGAAGGAGAAGCTGAAACAGAAGGAAAAGCAGAAAGAGAAGCAGGAGAAGCAGAACAGGCATCAGCAGGAAAACCAGAAGCAAAAGAAGCCGAAGAAGCAGAAGCAGAACCTGAAGCAGAAGGAGAAGCAGAAGAAGCAGAATCTGAAGAAGCAGAATGAGAAGCTGAAGGAGAAGCAGAAGCAGAAAGAGAATCAAAAGGAGATGGAGAAGCGGAAGAAACAGAAGAAGCAGAAGCAGTAGCAGTTGCAGCAGAAGCAGAAGGAGAAGCAAAAGTAAAAGCAGAAGAATGAGAAGGAGAAACAGAAGGAGAAGCAGAAGGAGAAGCAGAAGAAGCAGAAGGATAAACAGAAGCAGAAGAAGCAGCAGAAGGAGAAGCAGAAGCAGAAGAAGATGCAGAAGGAGAAGCAGGAGAAGCAGAAGAAGCAGAAGCAGAAGTAGAAGGAGAAGTAGGAGAAGGAGAAGGAAGAGCCGCAGAAGCAATAGGAGAAGCAGAAGAAGAAGCAGAAGCAGAATGAGAAGCAGAAAGAGAAGCAGTAGAAGAAGAAGAAGCAGGAAAAGCAGAAGCAGCAGAAAGAGAAGAAGAAGAAGAAGAAGAAGAAGAAGAAGAAGAAGAAGAAGAAGAAGTAGAAGAAGAAGAAGAAGAAGAAGAAGGAGAAGGAGAAGGAGAAGGAGAAGTAGTAGAAGCAGAAGAAGCAGAAGCAGGAGAAGCAGATGCAGGAGAAGCAGACGCAGATGAGAAAGATATGCATAAGAGGCAGAATCAGAGAGAGAATGAAGAAGATGGAGAATCAGATGCAGAGGATGCAGCAGATGCAGAATTCAGTGCAGACTAGGATGCTATAGGAGATGCAGGAGATTAGATGATGGAGATGAGATTGCGAATGAGATGATTAGGAGTATGGAGTAGC
>NW_012308880.1:0-2520 GCF_000151885.1 Dipodomys ordii | reverse complement strand
GCCTTCCCCCCTTCCCCGTTTGTTCATGGTACGACAGAGGAAAAGCAAATGATGATAATAATGAATCCTAACAACCTATATATATGTGTATGTCAGAACTCTCACTCCCCACTGCCGGGTAGGTGAGGACTGACTGACTGAGTGAGTGACTGACCCGACCCGTGTTTTGCCCCTCCCGCCGCCCCATCCACCTTGTCGACGGCGAACGCGCGCCATCTAGTGGTGGTTTTGTGAATTGCAGTTTTCTCTCATGAAATGCATGGTGGAAAAATAAGAACAAACAAACCACGCACTGACTGACTGAGAAAACCGGCCCAGGCTGGCTGGCCCCGAGAGAGACTGCCTTATTTTCAGAGAAGGGGTGGGGGGGGGATGATGATGTGCCTCGTTGGAGTATGGGGCCCATGCATAGGCAGGCAGGCAGGCAGGCAGGCTCGGAGTGGGACCGTTGTGTGTTGGAGCGCCAGTACAGTAGCTCAAGCCCCAGGATTGACTGGCAAGTCGAGAGGAAAAGGAGGGAGGGAGTGCGGGTGGGCGGGCGGGCGGGAGAGAGAATTCAAACGAGAGAGAGAGAGAGAGAGACAGACAGACAGACAGACAGACAGAGACAAAGAGAGACACAGAGAGAGAAATAGAGAAACAGAAACAGAGAGACAAGAGACAGAGACATGGTGAATTGGTCCGGCTGGACTACATACATGCTCTGTCGCGTCCGATCTTTGAGTTTCCTCAAAGATGCACGCACGCACACACACAGATACACTGAGATGCCCTCTGCCCCCTCTTCTCTCCTCTCCAATTCCCCCGCCCCCTCCCCCCTCCCCCCCGTCAGGCACCAGAAATGAGATCCCTCCCCTTCGCCTATTGCGTCAATTACAAACAAAAGGGAGCGTGAGATTCAAGCAAATTTGTTTTATTTTGTTCCGAGGGTAGGGTTGTGGATTTTGGTGCGGGGGGGGGGGTCGGAGGTCGTGGTTGTGGTCGAGTAATCGCCTGCGGGGGGGGGTGAGGATGGACGGTTACGCGACCTGCATGGATGGCTCGCGTTCCCCTCTGGCTGTCTGGTTGCCGCTGAGTGCTTCAGATATCACCATCCGGTCAGGAAGCAGGGGCTGGAAGATAAAGAGATATTAAAGAGATAATTAGGAGCAGGACTCCAGGGAAGCCCGAAGGCGGGGTCGGCGGGGGGAGGGCGTCATGGCTACGACAGAGGAAAAGCAAATGATGATAATAATGAATGATAACAACCTATATGTATGTGTATGTCAGAACTCTCACTCCCCACTGCCGGGTAGGTGAGGACTGACTGACTGAGTGAGTGACTGACCCGACCCGTGTTTTGCCCCTCCCGCCGCCCCATCCACCTTGTCGACGGCGAACGCGCGCCATCTAGTGGTGGTTTTGTGAATTGCAGTTTTCTCTCATGAAATGCATGGGGGAAAAAAAGAACAAACAAACCACGCACTGACTGACTGAGAAAACCGGCCCAGGCTGGCTGGCCCCGAGAGAGACTGCCTTCTTTTCAGAGAAGGGGTGGGGTGGGGATGATGATGTGCCTCGTTGGAGTATGGGGCCCATGCATAGGCAGGCAGGCAGGCAGGCAGTACAGTAGCTCAAGCCCCAGGATTGACTGGCAAGTCGAGAGGAAAAGAAAGGAGGGAGGGAGTGCGGGCAGGCGGGCGGGCGGGAGAGTGAGGCGGGCGGGCGGGAGAGAGAATTCAAACGAGAGACAGACAGACAGACAGACAGACAGAGACACAGACAGACAGACAGACAGACAGACAGAGACAAAGGGAGACACAGAGAGAGAAATAGAGAAACAGAAACAGAGAGACACATACATGTTCTGTCGCGTCCGATCTTTGAGTTTCCTCAAAGATGCACGCACGCACACACACAGATACACTGAGATGCCCTCTGCCCCCTCTTCTCTCCTCTCCAATTCCCCCGCCCCCTCCCCCTTGCCCCCCCGGCAGGCACCAGAAATGAAATCCCTCCCCTTCGCCTATTGCGTCAATTACAAACAAAAGGCAGCGTGAGATTCAAGCAAATTTGTTTTATTTTGTTCCGAGGGTAGGGTTGTGGATTTTGGTGCGGGGGGGGGTCGGAGGTCGTGGTCGTGGTCGAGTAATCGCCTGCGGGGTGGGGGGGTCAGGATGGAGGGTTACGCCACCTGCATGGATGGCTCGCGTTCCCCTCTGGCTGTCTGGTTGCCGCTGAGTGCTTCAGATATCACCATCCGGTCAGGAAGCAGGGGCTGGAAGATAAAGAGATATTAAAGAGATAATTAGGAGCAGGACTCCAGGGAAGCCGGAAGGCGGGGGGGGAGGGGGGAGGGAGAGAATGGTGGAGAGGAGGGGAGACGGATCTATCCAGGGAACGAGCGAGTATTAACAATCCCCAGAGAACAAAATGCCTCGCAGACGATTTTCGGCAAGAACGTTTCATTATCAACCCCCTTAGGTTCTTGTCGGTTATTTTATCTCCTAGTAAGGAGCTTACTGTGCGCTCGAACCTGCC
>NW_012308879.1:0-2520 GCF_000151885.1 Dipodomys ordii | reverse complement strand
CACCTGATTCTTCTGCTTCTCCTGCTTCTCTTTCTGCTTCTCCTTCTGCTTCTGCTTCTCCTTCTGCTTCTGCTCTTCTCCTTCTTCTCTTTCTTTTGCTTCTGTTTCTTCTGCTTCTTCTTCTTCTGTTTCTTCTGACTCTACTTCTGCTTCTCCTTCTTCTCCTCTTTCTGCTTCTACTTCTGCTTCTTCTGCTTCTCCTGTTTTTCCTTCTTGTTCTCCTTCTGTTTCTGCTACTCTTTCTGCTTCTGCTTCTCCTTCTGCTGCTCCTTCTCCTTCTCCTTCTTCTGCTTCTCCCACTGCTTCTGCTTCTGCTTCTTTTGCTTATTCTTTTTCTTCTGTTTCTGCTTCTCCTGCTTCTGCTTCTTCTGCTTCTACTGCTTCTTCTTATGCTTCTCCTTGTGCTTCTCCTTATGCTGATGCTTCTTCTTCTTCGTCTTCTTCTTCTTCTTCTTCTTCTTCTTCTTCTTCTTCTTCTTCTTCTTCTTCTTCTTCTTCTTCTTCTTCTTCTTCTTCCTCTTCTTCTCTTTCTCTTTCTTCTGCTTATGATTTTCCTGCTTCTTCTGCTTCTAGTGCTTCTCATTCTGCTTCTCATTCTGCTTCTGCTTCTCCTAATGCTTCTCCTATTGCTTCTGCTGCCCTTCCTTCTCCTTCTTCTTCTCCTACTTCTGCTTCTCCTTCTGCTTCTGCTTCTTCTGCTTCTCCTGCTTCTCCTTCTGCATCTTCTGCTGCTTCTGCTTCTCCTTCTGCTGCTTCTTCTGCTTCTTCTTCTCCTTCTTCTGCTTCTCCTTCTGATTCTCCTTCTGCTTCTCTTTCTGTTGCTCCTTCTCCTTCTTCCAATGATTCTGCTTCTTATGCTTATTACTTTTCTTCTGCTTCTGCTTCTCCTGCTTCTGCTTCTTCTGCTTCTACTGCTTCTCTTTATGCTTCTCCTCCTTCTTCTTCTCCTTCTCCTCCTTCTTCTTCTCCTTCTTTTTCTTCTTCTTCTTCTTCTTCTTCTTCTTCTTCTTCTTCTTCTTCTTCTTCTTCTTCTTCTTCTTCTTCTTCTTCTTCTTCTTCTTCTTCTTCTCTTTCTTCTGCTTCTGCTTTTCATGCTTCTTCTGCTTCCACTGCTTCTCATTCGGCTTCTCATTCTTCTTCTGCTTATCCTTCTGCTTCACTTATTGCTACTGCTGCTCTACTTCTCTTTCTCCCTACATCTATTTCTTCTTCTGCTTCTGCTTCTTCTGCTTCTCCTGCTTCTCCTTCTGCATCTCCTTCTGATTGTGCTTGTCCTTATGCTTCTTCTTCTGCTTCTGCTTCTCCTTCTCCTTATTTTGCTTCTCCTTTTGCTTCTGCTTCTTCTGCTTTTCCTGCTTCTCCTTCTGCTTCTTCTGCTTCTCCTGCTTCTCCTTCTGCATCTTCTTCTGCTTCTGCTTCTCCTTCTCCTTCTTCTGCTTCTCCTTCTGATTCTCCTTCTGCTTCTTCTTCTTCTGCTTTACTTGCTTCTCTTAATGCTTCTCCTTCTGTTTCTCCTTCTGTTTCTCCTTCTCCTTCTTGTTCTTCTGCTTTTCCTTCTGTTTCTCCTTCTGCTTCTGCTACAACGGCTACTGCTTCTACTTC
This sequence comes from Dipodomys ordii, assembly GCF_000151885.1. Lineage (NCBI taxonomy): Eukaryota > Metazoa > Chordata > Mammalia > Rodentia > Heteromyidae > Dipodomys > Dipodomys ordii. The sequence continues at coordinate 918 of NW_012308879.1, read as the reverse complement.
TTCTGTTTCTTCTGCTTCTCCTTCTGCTTTTGATTCTCTTTCTGCTTCTGCTTCTCCTTCAGCTTCTCATTCTGCTTCTCAAGATTCTGCTTCTTCTGCTTCTCCTGCTTCTCCTTCTGCTTCAGGTTCTGCTTCTGCTTCTTCGCATTCTTATGCTACTGCTTCTCCTGCTTCTTCTGCTTCCCCTCCTTCTCTTTCTGCTTCTCCTTCTGTTTCTGCTTCTCCCTCTGCTTCTGCTTCTTGTCCTTCTCCTGATTCTTCTACTTCTGCTTCTCCTTTTTCTGCATCTCCTGCTTCTCCTTCTGCTGCTCTTTCTGCTTCTCCGGCTGCTTTTCCGTCTCCTGCTCCTTCTTCTGCTTCTCTTTCTGCTTCTCCTTCTGTTTCTCCTTCTCCTTCTCGTTCTTCTGCTTTTCCTTCTGCTTCTCCTCCTGCTTCTGCATCTTCTGCTTCTTCTGCTTCTGCTTCTCCTGCTTCTCGTTCTGCTTCTTTTTCTGCTTCTCCTTCTCCTTCTGCTTCTCCTTCTGCTTCTGCTTCTCCTTCTGCTTCTGCTTCAATTTCTCCTTCTGATTCTCATTCTGCTTCTGCTTCTTCTGTTTCTTTTGCTTCTCCTGCTTCTCCTACTTCTCGTGCTGCTTCTCCTTCTGCGTTTCTTTCTGCTTCTGCTTATCCTTTTGCTTCTCCTACTCCTACTCCTTCTCTTTCGCCTTCTCCTTTTGCTTTTCCTGGCTCTCATGGTGCTTCTCCTTCTGCTTATTCTACTATTTCTGTTTCTTCTGCTTCTGCTTCAGATTGTGCTTCTTCTGTTTCTCCTTCAGCGTCAGAATCTGCTTCTGCTTCTTCGGCTTCAGCATCTTCTGCTTCTCAAATAGCTGCTTCTTCTGCTTCTCCTGCTTCTCTTTCTGCATTTCCTTCTGTTTC
>NW_012308878.1:0-2520 GCF_000151885.1 Dipodomys ordii | reverse complement strand
TCATGCCGGGTAGGTGAGGACTGACTGACTGAGTGAGTGACTGAGCCGACCCGTGTTTTGCCCCTCCCGCCGCCCCATCCACCTTGTCGACGGCGAACGCGCGCCATCTAGTGGTGGTTATGTGAATTGCAGTTTTCTCTCATGAAATGCATGGGGGAAAAAAAAGAACAAACAAACCACGCACTGACTGACTGAGAAAACCGGCCCAGGCTGCCTGGCCCCGAGAGAGACTGCCTTCTTTTCAGAGAAGGGGTGGGGTGGGGATGATGATGTGCCTCGTTGGAGTATGGGGCCCATGCATAGGCAGGCAGGTAGGCAGGCAGGCTCGGAGTGGGACCGTTGTTTGTTGGAGCGCCAGTACAGTAGCTCAAGCCCCAGGATTGACTGGCAAGTCGAGAGGAAAAGGAGGGAGGGAGTGCGGGCGGGCGGGCGGGCGGGAGAGAGAATTCAAACGAGAGAGAGAGAGAGAGACAGACAGACAGACAGACAGACAGACAGACAGACAGACAGAGACAAAGAGAGACACAGAGAGAGAAATAGAGAAACAGAAACAGAGAGACAAGAGAAAGAGACGTGGTGAATTGGTCCGGCTGGACTACATACATGCTCTGTCGCGTCCGATCTTTGAGTTTCCTCAAAGATGCACGCACGCACACACACAGATACACTGAGATGCCCTCTGCCCCCTCTTCTCTCCTCTCCAATTCCCCTTCCCCCTCCCCCCTCCCCCCCGCGTCATGCACCAGAAATGAGATCCCTCCCCTTCGCTTATTGCGTCAATTACAAACAAAAGGCAGCGTGAGATTCAAGCAAATTTGTTTTATTTTGTTCCGAGGGTAGGGTTGTGTATTTTGGTGCGGGTGGGGGGGTCGGAGGTCGTGGTCGTGGTCGAGTAATCGCCTGCGGGGGGGGGTGAGGATGGACGGTTACGCCACCTGCATGGATGGCTCGCGTTCCCCTCTGGCTGTCTGGTTGCCGCTGAGTACTTCAGATATCACCATCCTGTCAGGAAGCAGGGGCTGGAAAATAAAGAGATATTAAAGAGATAATTAGGAGCAGGACTCCAGGGAAGCCCGAAGGCGGGGGGGGGCGGGGGGAGGGGTGAGGGAGAGAATGGTGGAGAGGAGGGGAGACGGATCTATCCAGGGAACCAGCGACTCCTCCCGCTCCCCCTCCGCAACACGTGGGCTGGCGGTCGAAACCCCGCTCTCCCCCCTCCCCGTCGTCATGGCTACGACAGAGGAAAAGCAAATGATGATAATAATGAATCATAACAACCTATATGTATGTGTATGTCAGAACTCTCACTCCCCACTGCCGGGTAGGTGAGGACTGACTGACTGAGTGAGTGACTGACCCAACCCGTGTTTTGCCCCTCCCGCCGCCCCATCCACCTTGTCGACGGCGAACGCGCGCCATCTAGTGGTGGTTTTGTGAATTGCAGTTTTCTCTCATGAAATGCATGGGGGAAAAAAAGAACAAACAAACCACGCACTGACTGACTGAGAAAACCGGCCCAGGCTGGCTGGCCCCGAGAGAGACTGCCTTCTTTTCAGAGAAGGGGTGGGGTGGGGATGATGATGTGCCTCGTTGGAGTATGGGGCCTATGCATAGGCAGGCAGGCAGGCAGGCAGGCTCGGAGTGGGACCGTTGTGTGTTGGAGCGCCAGTACAGTAGCTCAAGCCCCAGGATTGACTGCCAAGTCGAGAGGAAAAGGAGGGAGGGAGTGGGGGCGGGCGGGCGGGCGGGAGAGAGAATTCAAACGAGAGAGATAGAGAGAGACAGACAGACAGACAGAAAGACAGACAGACAGACAGACAGACAGACAGAGACAACGAGAGACACAGAGAGAGAAATAGAGAAACAGAAACAGAGAGACAAGAGACAGAGACGTGGTGAATTGGTCCGGCTGGACTACATACATGCTCTGTCGCGTCCGATCTTTGAGTTTCCTCAAAGATGCACGCACACACACACACAGATACACTGAGATGCCCTCTGCCCCCTCTTCTCTCCTCTCCAATTCCCCCGTCCCCTCCCCCCCCAGTCAGGCACCAGAAATGAGATCCCTCCCCTTCGCCTATTGCGTCAATTACAAACAAAAGGCAGCGTGAGATTCAAGGAAATTTGTTTTATTTTCTTCTGAGGGTAGGGTTGTGGACTTTGGTGCGGGGGGGGGTCGGAGGTCGTGGTCGTGGTCGAGTTATCGCCTGCGGGGGGGGGGTGAGGATGGACGGTTACGCCGCCTGCATGGATGCCTCGCGTTCCCCTCTGGCTGTCTGGTTGCCGCTGAGTGCTTCAGATATCACCATCCGGTCAGGAAGCAGGGGCTGGAAGATAAAGAGATATTAAAGAGATAATTAGGAGCAGGACTCCAGGGAAGCCCGAAGGTGGGGGAGGCGGGGGGAGGCCCCATACTCCAACCGTGACATCATCATTCCCACCCCTCCCTTCTCTGAAATAAAGCACATCTCACAAGGACTGTCATCCTGGGCCGGTTTTCTCTGTTTCCCGAGCGTG
>NW_012308877.1:0-2520 GCF_000151885.1 Dipodomys ordii | reverse complement strand
ACAGCGGGACACAGTGGGACACAGCGGGGACAAAACATGAGACACAGCGGGGGAAGCACCGGAACACAGCGTGGGACACAGCGAGGACACAGCGGGACACAGCGGGGGACACAGCGGGACACAATGGGACACAGCGGGGGACACAGCAGGACACAGCGGGCGACACAGCTGGGGACAGAGCGGGACACAACAGGGAACAGAGCAAGGACACAGCGGGACACAGCGGGACACAGCGTCGATACAGCGGGGACACAGCGTTACACAGCGGGGTACACAGCTGGGGACACAAAGGGACACAGTGGGGGACACAGCGGGACACAGCGGGACACAGTGGGACACAGCGGGGACAAAGCGTGAGACACAGTGGGGGACAGAGCTGGAGACAGTGGGGGACACAGCGAGGACACAGCAGGACACAGCGGGGACACAGCGGGGAATCAGCGGGGGACACAGCGGGGGACATAGCGGAACACCAAGGACACAGCGGGACACATCGGGAAACAGCAGTTACCATGCGGGGACACAGCAGGACACAGCAGGGGACACAGCGGGACACAGCGGGGGACACAGCGATACACAGTGGGGGACAGAGCATGGGACAAAGTGAGACACAGCGGGAACAAAGCTTGACACAGCGGGGTACACAGCGGGACACAGCGGGGACCGAGCGGGGACACAGCGGGACACAGCGGGTCACAGCAGGCACACAACGGGACACAGCGAGACACAGCGGGTTATACAGCGGGACACAGCGTGGGACACAGTGAGGACACAGCGGGACACAGCGGGGGACACAGCGAGGACTCAGCGGGACACAGCGGGGGACACAGCGAGGACACAGCGGGGGACACAGCGGGGGACACAGCAGAACACAGCATGACACAGCAGGGGACACAAGGGGAACACAGCGGGGACACAGCGGGACTCAGCGGGGGACACAGCAGTACACAGCGGGACACAGTGGGACACAGCGGGACACAGCCGGGGACACAGCGGAACACAGAGGGGGACACAGAGGGTTACACAGCGGGACACAGCGTCGATACAGCTGGGACACAGCGGGTACACAGCTGGGGACAAAAAGGGACACATCGGGGGACACAGCGAGGACACAGTGTAACACAGCGTAGGACACAGCGAGGACACAGCGGGACACAGCGGGAAACAGCAGGACACAGCCGTAGACACAGCGGGACACAGAGTGGGACAGAGTGGGACACAGCGGGGGACACAGCGAGCACACAGCGGGACACAGCGGACACAGTGTCGACACAGCGGGGACACAGCGGGACACAGCGGGGTTCACAGCTGGGGACACAACGGGAGACAGCAGGGACACAGCGAGGACACAGCGGAACACAGCGTGGGAAACAGCGAGGACACAGCGGGACACAGCGAGACACAGGGGGACACAGTGGGGACACAGCAGTAGACACAGCGGGACACAGCGGGGGACACAGCGGGACACAGCGGGGAACACAGCGAGGACACAGCGGGGACACTGCGGGAACATAGTGGGACACAGCGGGGCACACAGCGGGACACAGCGGGACACAGCTTGGGACACAGTGGGAACACAGCAGGACACAGCGGGGGACACAGTGAGGACACAGCGGGAAACAGCGGGACACAGCATGGGACAAAGCGGGAGACAGCAGGGGACACAGCGAGGACGCAGCGGGACACAGCGGCGACACATAGAGGACTCAGCGGGGGACACAGTGGGGGACAGAGCGGGACCCAGCGGGACCAGCGGGGACAAAGCGTGGGACAAAGCGGGAGACAGCAGGGGACACAGCGAGGACACAGCGGGACACAGCGGCGATACATAGAAGACTCAGCGGGGGACACAGTGGGGGACAGAGTGGGACCCAGCGGGACCCAGCGGGGACAAAGCTTGAGACACAGTGGTGGACAGAGCAGGAGACAGAGGCGGACACAGCGAGGACACAGCGGGACACAGCGGGGACACAGGTGGCTGAGGGGGGGCCACAGCGGGGGACAAAGTGGGACACCACGGAACACAGCGTGAAGCAGCGGTGAACCTGCGGGGACACAGCGGGACACAGCGGGGACACAGCGGGGCCACAGCGGGACCCAGCAGGACACAGCGGGACACAGCAGGACACAGCAGGACACAGCGGGGGACACAGCGGGACACAGCGGGGGACACAGCGGGACACAGCGGGGACACAGAGGGGACTCAGCAGGGGACATAGCGGGGGACAAATCGGGACACCACAGGACACAGTGGGACACAGCGGGACACAGCGGGGACACTGCGGGGACACAGTGGGACAAAGCGGGGGACCCAGCGGGACCCAGCGGGACCCAGCAGGACCCAGCGGGGAAACAGCGGGGACACAATGGGACACAGCGAGGACAGAGCGGGACACAGTGGCGGACACAGTGGGACACATCAAGGCACAACGGGGTCACAGCAGTGGACACAGCGGGACACAGCTGGGGACACAGCCAGACACAGCACGGGACACAGCGGGACACAGTGGGGGACACAGC
>NW_012308876.1:0-2520 GCF_000151885.1 Dipodomys ordii | reverse complement strand
GTGTCCTCCGATGTGCCCCGTTGTGTCCCCAACTATGTACCCCGCTGTGGCCCACTCTGTCCCCGCTGTATCGACCCTGTGTCCCGCTGGGTTCTGCTGTGTCCTCGCTGTGTCCACCGCTGTGTCCTGCTGTGTCCACCGCTGTGTCCCGCTGTGTCCCCCGCTCTGTCCCGCTGTGTCCACCGCTGTGTCCCGCTGTGTCCCCTGCTGTGTCCCGCTGTGTCCTCGCTGTGTCCCCCGCTGTCTCCCGCTCTGTCCCCCGCTGTGTCTCACGCTTTGTCCCCGCTGTGTCCCACTGTGTTCTGCTGTGTCCCGCTGTGCCCCCACTGTGTCCCGTTGTGTCCACAGCTGTGTACCCCACTGTGTAACGCTTAGTCCCCGCTGTATCGACGCTGTGTCCCGCTGGGTCCCCCTGTGTCCTCACTGTGTCCCACGCTGTGTCCCGCTGAGTCCTTGCTGTGTCCCACGATGTGCCCCGCTGTGTCCCCAGCTGTGTACCCCTCTGTGGCCCACTCTGTCCCCGCTGTATCGACGCTGTGTCCCGCTGGGTCCCGCTGTGTCCTCGCTGTGTCCACCGCTGTGTCCCACTGTTTCCCCCGCTGTGTCCCGCTGTGTCCTCGCTGTGTCACCCGCTGTCTCACTCTCTGTCCCCCACTGTGTCTCACGCTTTGCCCTGCTGTGTCCCACTGTGTTCCGCTGTGTCCCGCTGTGCCCCCACTGTGTCCCGTTTTGTCCACAGCTGTGTACCATACTGTATAATGCTGAGTCCCTGCTGTATCGACGCTGTGTCCCGCTGGGTCCTGCTATGTACTCCGTTGTGTCCAGCTTTGTCACCGCTGTGTCCCCCGCTTTGTCCTGCTGTGTCCTCGCTGGGTTCCCCGCTGGGACCCGCTGGGTCCCCCGCTGTGTCCCGCTGTGTCCCGCTGTGTCCCGCTCTGTCCCTGCTGTGTCCCGCTGTGCCCTGCTGTGTCCTAGCTGTGTCCCCCGCTGTCTCGAGCTCTGTCCCTCGCTGTGTCTCACTATTTGTCCTTGCTTTGTCCCACTGTGTCCCGCTGTGTCCCGCTGTGCCCACACTGTGTCCCCTTGTGTCCACAGATGTGTACCACACTGTGTAACGCTGTATCCCCGCTGTATCGACGCTGTGTCCTGCTGGGTCCTGCTGGGTCCCGCTGTGTCCTCGCTGTGTTCCCTGCTGTGTTCCGCTGTGTCCCCCGCTGTGTCCCCCGCTGTGTCCTCGCTGTGTCCCCCGCTGTATCCCGCTGTGTCCTCGCTGTGTCCCCCGCTGTGTCCCGCTGTGTCCCCCGCTGTGTCTTGCTGTGTCCCGCTGTGTCCCCTGCTGTGTACCCTGCTTTGTCCCACTGTGTCCTCGCTGTGTCCTGCTCTGTCTCCTCCTTGTCCCCGCTGTGTTCCGCTGTGTCCCGTGGTGTCCCGCTTTGTCCCCCGCTGTGTCCCCCGCTGAGTCCCCGCTGTGTCCCCGCTGTGTCCTGCTCTGTCCTCCCTGTGTCCCCGGCTGTGTCCCGCTGTGTCCCCTGCTGTGTCCTGCTGTGTCTACTGCTTTGTTCCTGCTGTGTCCCGCTGTGGCCCACTCTGTCCCCTCTGTATCGACGCTGTGTCCCGCTGGGTCCCGCTGTGTCCTCGCTGTGTCCACCGCTGTGTACCGCTCTGTCCACCGCTGTGTCCCGCTGTGTCCCTCTCTGTCACCCTTTGTCTACCGCTTTGTCCCGCTGTTTCCCCCGCTGTGTCCCGCTGTGTCCTCGCTGTGTCCCCCTCTGTCTCCCGCTCTGTCCCCATGCTGTGTCTCACACTTTGTCCCCGATGTGTCCCACTGTGTTCCGCTGTGTCCCGCTGTGACCCCACTATGTCCCGTTGCGTCCACAGCTGTGTACCACGCTGTGTAACGCTGTGTCCCGCTCTGTCCCTGTTGTGTCCCGCTGTGTCCCGCTGTGTCCTCGCTGGGTCCCCCGCTGGGTCCCACTGTGTCCCCCGCTGTGTCCCGCTGTGTCCCGCTCTGTCCCTGTTGTGTCCCGCTGTGTCCCGCTGTGTCCTCGCTGTGTTCCCCGCTGTCTCCCGCTCTGTCCCCCGCTACGTCTCACGATTTGTCCTCGCTGTGTCCCACTGTGTCCGGCTCTGCCCCCACTGTGTCCCGTTGTGTCCACAGATGTGAACCACACTGTGTAACACTGTATCCCCGCTGTATCGACGCTGTGTCCCGCTGGGTCCCGCTGGGTACTCGCTGTGTTCCCCGCTGTGTCCCGCAGTGTCCCCCGCTGTGTCCCCCGCTGTTTCCTCGCTGTGTCCCCCACTGTGTCCCGCTGTGTCCCGCTCTGTCCCGCTCTGTCCCTGCTGTGTCCCGCTGTGCCCTGCTGTGTCCTCGCTGTGTCCCCCGCTGTCTCCCGCTCTGTCCCCCGCTGTGTGTCACGATTTGTCCTCGCTGTTTCCCACTGTGTCCCGCTCTGTCCCGCTGTGCCCCCACTGTGTCCCCTTGTGTCCACAGATTTGTACCACACTGTGTAACGCTGT
>NW_012308875.1:0-2520 GCF_000151885.1 Dipodomys ordii | reverse complement strand
TGTCCCGCTGTGTAACACTGTGTCCCGTGGTGTCCCATTTTGTCCCACGTTGTGTCCCCAGCTGCGTCCCCTCTGTGTCGCCGCTGTGTCCCCTCTCTGTCCTGTGCTGTCCCCCGCTCTGTCCCAAGCTGTGTCCCCCACTGTGACCCGCTGTGTCCCGCTGTGTCCCCCGCTGTGTCCCCAATGTGTGTACCCTGTTTCCCACTGTGTACCCCGCTGTGTCCAGCTGTGTTCCCGGTGTGTCCCGCTGTGTACCCCTCTGTGTCCCCCTCTGTGTCCCGCTGTGTTCCCCGCTGTGTCCCGCTGTGTCCCGCTGTGTCCCCCGCTGTGTCCCTGCTGTGTCCCCACTGTGTCCTGCTGTATACTGCTGTGTCCCCCGCTGAGTCCCGCTGTGTCCCCGCTGTGTCCCGCTGTGTTCCCCATGTGTCCCCCGCTGTGTCCCACTGTGTCTCACTGTGTCCCCCACTGTTTCCCCCGCTGTGTCCGGCTGTGTCCCCTGCTGTGTCCCGCTGTGTCCACTGCTGTGTCCCCGCTGTGTCCCGCTTTTTCCCCGGCTGTGTCCCGCTGTGTCCTCACTGTGTCCCCAGCTGTATCCCGCTGTGTCCTCGCTGTGTCCCCAGCTGTGTCCCGCTGTGTCCCCCGCTTTGTCCCGCTGTGTCCCACTGTGTCCTCACTGTGTCCCGCTGTGTCCCGTTGTGTCCCCGGTGTGCCCGCTGTGTCCCGCTGTGTACCCCGCTGTGTCCAGCTATGTAACCGCTGTGTCCCGCTGTGGCCCATCTCTGTCTCCGCTGTCCCCCGGTGTGTCCCCCGCTGTGTGCCAGTGTGTCCCGCTATGTCCCCCGCTTTGTCCTGCTGTGTCCCCGCAGTGTCCCCGCTGTGTCCCGCTGTGTCACACTGTGTCCCGTGGTGTCCCACTTTGTCCCCCGCTGTTTCCCCCGCTGTGTCCTCCGCTGAGTCCCCTCTGTATCGACGCTGTGTCCCGCTGTGTCCTCGCTGTGTTCCCCGCTGTGTCCCGCTGTGTCCCCCGCTGTGTCCTTGCTGGGTCCCCCGCTGTGTCCCGCTGTGTCCCGCTGTGTTCCTGCTCTGTCCCCGCTGTATTGACGCTGTGTCCCGGTGTGTCCCGCTGTGTACTGCTGTGTCCCCCGCTTAGTCCCGCTGTGTCCCCAATGTGTCCTCGCTCTGTCCCCCGCTGTGTACCTCTGTGTCCTTCCTGTGTCCCCACACTGTGTCCCGCTGTGTCCCCGCTGTGTACCCCGCTATGTCCCGCTTTGTCCTCCGCTGTGTCCCGCTCTGTCGTTGCTGTGTCCCCCACTGTGTGCCGCTGTGTCCTCGCTGTTTCCCCGCTGTGTCCCTGCTGTGTTCCTCTGTGTACCCCGCTGTGTCCAGCTTTGTCCCCGCTGTGTCTCGCTGTGTCCCACGCTCTGTCCCACACTGTGTCCCGCAGTGTCCCCCGCTGTGTCCCACTGTGTCCCCCGCTGTGTCCCGCTGTGTCCCCCGCTGAGTCCCCGTTGTGTCACCGCTGTGTCCCGCTGTGTCCTCGCTGTGTCCCCTGCTTTCTCCCTCTCTGTCCCCCGCTGTGTCTCACGCTTTGTCCCTGCTGTGTCCCACTGTGTCCCGCTGTGTCCGGCTGTGCCCCCACTGTGTCCCGTTGTGTCCAAAGCTGTGTACCACGCTGTGTAACGCTGTGTCCCCGCTGTATCGACGCTGTTTCCCGCTGTGTCCTCGCTGTGTTTCCCGCTGTGTCCCGCTGTGTCCCCCCGCTGTGTCCCCCGCTGTGTCCTCGCTGTGTCCCCTGCTGTGTCCCGCTGTGTCCTCACTCGGTCCCCAACTGTGTCCCGCTGTGTCCCCTGCTGTGTTGCGCTGTGTCCGGCTGTGTCCCGCTCTGTCCCCGCTGTGTCCCGCTGTGTCCCGCTGTGTCCCCGCTGTGTGCCTGCTGTGTCCCGCTGTGTCTGCCGCTTTGTCCCAGCTGTGTCCCACTGTGTCCCCGCTGTGTCCCCGCTGTGTCCCGTTTTGTCCCGCTGTGTCCAGCTGTGTACCCGCTGTGTCCCGCTCTGTCCCCTCTCTGTCCTCTGCTGCTCCCCGCTGTGTCCCCCGCTGTGTCCCGCTGTGTCCCGCTGTGTCACACTGTGTTCCGTGTTGTCCCGCTTTGTCCCCCGCTGTGACCTCGCTTTGTTTCCCGATGTGTCCCGCTGTGTACCACTCTGTGACCCCGCTGTGTCCCGCTCTGTACCCGCTGTGTCCCGCTATGTTCCCGCAGTGTCCCCGCTGTGTCCCGCTGTGTCCTCGCTGTGTCCACCGCTGTGTCCCGTTGTGTCCTCAGCTGTGTACCCCGCTGTGTCCCGCTGTGTCCCCTCTGTATCGACGCTGTGTCCTGCTGGGTCCCGCTGTGTCCTCGATGTGTTCCCCGTTGTGTCCCGCTGTGTCCCCCGCTGTGTTCCTGCTATGTCCCTGCTGTGTCCCCGCTGTGTCCCGCAGTGTCCCGCTTTGTCCTCGCTGTGTCCCAAGCTGTGTACCAAGCTG
>NW_012308874.1:0-2520 GCF_000151885.1 Dipodomys ordii | reverse complement strand
GAAGAAGAAGAAGAAGAAGAAGAAGAAGAAGAAGAAGGAGAAGAAGAAGAAGAAGTAGAAGAAGGAGAAGCATAAGGAGAAGCATAAGGAGAAGTAGTAGAAGCAGAAGAAGAAGAAACAGGAGAAGTTGAAGATAAAGAATAAGCAAATGAAGCAGAAGCAGAAGCAGTGGGAGAAGCAGAAGAAGGAGAAGGAGAAGGAGCAGCAGAAAGAGAAGCAGAAGCAGAAAGAGAAGCAGAAACAGAAGGAGAACAAGAAGGAGAAGCAGGAGAATCAGAAGAAGCAGAAGTAGAAGCAGAAAGAGAAGAAAGAGAAGCAGAAGTAGAATCAGAAGAAACAGAAGAAGAAGAAGCAGAAGAAACAGAAGCAAAAGACACAGAAGAAGGAGAAGAGCAGAAGCAGATGCAGAAGGAAAAGCAGAAGCAGAAGGAGAAGCAGAAAGAGAAGCAGGAGAAGCAGAAGAAGCAGGAGAAGCAGAAGCAGAAGAAACAGGAGAAGCCGAAGAAGCAGAAGCAGAATCTGAAGCAGAAGGAGAAACAGAAGAAGCACAATCTGAAGCAGAAACAGAAGAAACAGAAATAGTAGAATAAGCAGAAGCAGAAGCAGCAGGAGAAGCAGAAGAAGAAGACGGAGAAAGCGAGAGAGAAGGATTAGGAGTAGGAGAAGCAAAAGGATAAGCAGAAGCTGAAAGAGAAGCAGAAGGAGATGCAGCACGAGAAGTAGGAGAAGCAGAAGAAGCAGAAGCAGGAGAAGCAGAAGAAACAGAAGACGCAGAAGCAGAATGAGAAGCAGAAGGAGAAATTGAAGCAGAAGCAGAAGGAGAAGCAGAAGGAGAAGGAGAAGCAAAAGAAGGGGAAGGAGAAGCAGAAAGAGAAGCAGAACGAGAAGCATGAGAAGCAGAAGCAGGAGAAGCAGAAGGAGAAGAAACAGAAGAAGGAGAAGAAGCAGAAGGAGAAGCAGAAACAGAAGGAAAAGCAGAAAGAGAAGCAGGAGAAGCAGAAGAAGCAGCAGCAGGAGAAGCAGAAGCAGAAGAAGCCGAAGAAGCAGAAGCAGAACCTGAAGCAGAAGGAGAAGCAGGAGAAGCAGAAGAAGCAGAACCTGGAGAAGCAGAAGGAGAAGCAGAAGCAGAAAGAGAAGCAAAAGCAGAAGGAGAAGCAGAAGAAACAGAAGAAGCAGAGGCAGTAGCAGAAGAAGCAGATGATGCAGAAGCAGAAGGAGAAGCAGAAGGAAAAGCAGAAGAACGAGAACGAGAAGGAGAAGGAGAAACAGAAGGAGAAGCAGAAAGAGAATCAGAAGAAGGAGCAGGAGAAGGAAAAGCAGCAGGAGAAGCAGAAAGAGCAGCAGAAGGAGAAGCAGGAGATGCAGAAACAGGAGAAGCAGAAGCAGAAGAAACAGGAGAAGGACAAGAAGCAGAAGCAGAAGCAGAACCTGAAGCATAAGGAGAAGCATAAGGAGAAGCATAAGGGGAAGCAGTAGAAGCAGAAGAAGCAGAAGCAGGAGAAGCAGAAGCAGAAGAAAAAGAATAAGCAAAAGAAGCAGAAGCAGTGGGAGAAGGAGAAGGAGCAGCAGAAGGAGAAGTTGAAGCAGAAAGAGAAGCAAAAACAGAAGGAGAAGAAGAACGAGAAACAGGAGAATCAGAAGAAGTAGAAGTAGAAGCAGAAAGAGGAGAAGAAGGAGAAGCAGAAGTAGAATCAGAAGAAACAGTAGAAGAAGAAGAAGAAGAAACAGTAGCAAAAGAAACAGAAGAAGGAGAAGAGCAGAAGAAGAAGCAGAAGAAGAAGCAGAAGGAGAAGGAGAAGCAGAAAGAGAAGCAGAAGAAACAGAAGAAGCAGAATCAGAAGAAACAGGAGAAGCCTAAGAAGCAGAAGCAGAATCTGAAGCAGGAGAAACAGAAGAAGCCCAATCTGAAGCAGAAGCAAAATAAACAGAAATAGTAGAATAAGCAGAAGCAGAAGCAGCAGGAGAAGCAGAAGAAGAAGACGGAGAAGGCGAAAGAGAAGGATTAGGAGTAGGAGAAGCAAAAGGATAAGCAGAAACAGAAAGAGACGCAGAAGGAGAAGCAGCACGAGAAGTAGGAGAAGCAGGAGAAGCAGAAGCAGGAGAAGCAGAAGAAAGAGAAGACGCAGAAGCAGAATGAGAAGCAGAAGGAGAAATTGAAGCAGAAGGAGAAGGAGAAGCAGAAGGAGAAGCAGAAGAAGGAGAAGGAGAAGCAGAAAGAGAAGCAGAACGAGAAGCAGGAGAAGCAGTAGCAGGAGAAGCAGAAGCAGAAGAAACAGAAGAAGGAGAAGAAGCAGAAGCAGAAGGAGAAGCAGAAACAGAAGGAAAAGCAGAAAGAGAAGCAGGAGAAGCAGAAGAAGCAGCAGCAGGAGAAGCAGAAGCAAAAGAAGCCGAAGAAGCAGAAGCAGAACCTGAAGCAGAAGGAGAAGCAGGAGAAGCAGAATCTGGAGAAGCAGAAGGAGAAGCAGAAGCAGAAAGAGAAGCAAAAGCAGAAGGAGAAGCTGAAGGAGAAGCAGAAGAAAC
>NW_012308873.1:0-2520 GCF_000151885.1 Dipodomys ordii | reverse complement strand
TTCTGCTTCTCCTGCTTCTCCTTCTGCTTCAGGTTCTGCTTTTGCTTTTTCGGCTTCTTCTGCTTCTGCTTCTCCTGCTGCTGCTTCTTCTGCTTCTCGTGCTTCCCTTTCTGCTTTTCCTTCTGTTTCTGCTTCTCCTTCTGCTTCTGCTTCTTCTCCTTCTTCTGTTTCTTCTGCTTCTGCTTCTCCTGCTTCGGCTTCTCCAGCTTCTCGTTCTGCTTCTCGTTCTGCTTCTCCTTCTCTTTCTCCTTCTTCTGCTTCTCCTTCTGCTTCTGCTTCTCCTTCTGCTTCTGGTTCAATTTCTCCGTCTGCTTCTCATTCTGCTTCTGCGTCTTCTATTTCTTCTGCTTCTCCTGCTTCTGCTTCTCCTGCTTCTCCTACCTCTCGTGCTGCTTCTCCTTCTGCGTCTCTTTCTGCTTCTGCTTATCCATTTGCTTCTCCTACTCCTAATCCTTCTCTTTCGCCTTCTTTTTCTTCTTCTTATTCTCCTGGTGCTTCTGCTTCTGCTTATTCTACTATTTCTGTTTCTTCTGCTTCTGCTTCAGATTGTGCTTCATCTGTTTCTCCTTCTGCTTCAGATTCTGCTTCTGCTTCTTCGGCTTCTCCTGTTTCTTCTGCTTCTGCTTCTCCTGCTTCTTCTGCTTCTCCTGCTTCTCTTTCTGCTTCTCCTTCTGCTTCTGCTTCTCCTTCTTCTTCTGCTTCTGCTCTTCTCCTTCTTCTGTTTTTTTTTTGCTTCTGTTTCTTCTTCTTCTTTTTCTTCTGTTTCTTCTGATTCTACTTCTGCTTCTCCTTCTTCTCCTTCTCTTTCCGCTTCTTCTGATTCTCCTGCTTCTCCTTCTTGTTCTCCTTCTGTTTCTGCTTCTCTTTCTGCTTCTCTTTCTCCTTCTGCTGCTCCTTCTCCTTCTCCTTCTTCTGCTTCTCCCACTGCTTCTGCTTCTGCTTCTTTTGCTTATTCTTTTTCTTCTGCTTCTGCTTCTCCTGCTTCTGCTTCTTCTGCTTCTACTGCTTCTCCTTATGCTTCTCCTTATGCTTCTCCTTATGCTTCTCCTTATGCTGCTGCTGCTTCTTCTTCTTCTTCTTCGTCTTCTTCTTCTTCTCTTTCTTCTGATTTTGCTTTTCCTGCTTCTTCTGCTTTTACTGCTTCTCTTTCTTCTTCTGCTTCTCTTTCTGCTTCTCCTATTGCTTCTGCGGCTCTTCCTTCTCCTTCTCCTTCTTCTACTTCTCCTTCTGCTTCTGCTTCTTCTGCTTCTCCTGCTTCTCCTTCTGCATCTTCTTCTGCTTCTGCTTCTCTTTCTGCTGTTTCTTCTGCTTCTGTTTCTCCTTCTGCTTCTCCTTCTGCTTCTTCTGCTTCTCCTTCTGATACTCCTTCTGCTTCTCCTTCTGTGTCTCCTTCTCCTTCTCGTTCTTCTGCTTTTCCTTCTGCTTCTCCTTCTGCTTCTGCTGCAACTGCTACTGCTTCTGCTTCTTCTGTTTCTTCTTCTTCTCCTTCTGCTTTTGATTCTCTTTCTGCTTCTGCTTCTGCTTCTACTTCAGCTTCTCATTCTGCTTCTCCAGATTCGGCTTCTTCTGCTTCTCCTGCTTCTCCTTCTGCTTCAGGTTCTGCTTCTGCTTCTTCGGATTCTTATTCTTCTGCTTCTCCTGCTTCTGCTTCTTCGGCTTCCCCTCTTTCTCTTTCTGCTTCTCCTTCTGTTTCTGCTTCTCCTTCTGCTTCTGCTTCTTGTCCTTCTCCTGTTTCTTCTCCTTCTGCTTCTCCTGCTTCTGCTTCTTCTGCTTTTCCTGCTTCTCTTTCTGCTTCTCCTTTTGCTTCTGCTCCTTCTCCTTCTGTTTCTTCTTCTGCTGCTTCTCCCGCTTGTGCTTCTCCTGCTTCTAGTTCTGCTTCTCTTCGTCGGCTTCTCTTTCTATTTCTGCTTCTGCTTCTTCTGATTCTGATTCTTCTCCTTCTTCTTCTCCTTCTGCTTCTGCTTCTTCTGCATCTCCTGCTTCTCCTTCTGCATCTCCTTCTGCTTGAGCTTTTCGTTCTGCTTCTTCTTCTGCTCTGGCTTCTCCTTCACCTTCTTCTGCTTCTCCATCTGCTTCTGTTTCTTCTGCTTTTCCTGCGTCTCCTTCTGCTTCTCCTTCTGTTTCTCATTCTCATTCTTCTGCTATTCCTTCTGCTTCTCTTTCTGGTTCTGCATCTTCAACTTCTTCTGCTACTGATTCTGCTTCTTATGTTTCTTCTGCTTCTCCTTCTGCTTCTCCTTCTGCTTTTGCTTCTCTTACTGCTTCTGCTTCTCCTTCTGGTTCTCCTTCTTCTTCTCAAGATTCTGCTTCTTCTGCTTCTCCTGCTTCTCCTTCTGCTTTAAGTTCAGCTTTTGCTACTTCGAATTCTTCTGCATTAATATTTTGCTTCTCCTTCTGATTCTGCTTCTCTTTCTGATTCTGCATACATCTCCTTCTACAATATCATCTGAATCTGACTTCTCCGGGCATCATCAATCTGATTCGAATTATACATTCTCCTACTGATTCTCCATATATCAG
>NW_012308872.1:0-2520 GCF_000151885.1 Dipodomys ordii | reverse complement strand
CTTCTGCATCTTCTGCTTCTTCTGCTACTGCCTCTGCTTCTTCTGTTTCTTCTGCTTCTCCTTCTGCTTTTGCTTCTCTTTCTGCTTCTGCTTCTCCTTCTGCTTCTCCTTCTGCTTCTCCAGGTTCTGCTTCTTCTGCTTCTCCTGCTTCTCCTTCTGCTTCAGGTTCTGCTTCTGCTTCTTCGGCTTCTTCTGCGTCTGCTTCTTCTGCTGCTGCTTCTTCTGCTTCTACTGCTTCTCTTTCTGCTTTTCCCTCTGTTTCTGCTTCTCCTTCTGCTTCTGCTTCTTCTCCTTCTTCTGTTTCTTCTGTTTCTGCTTCTCCTGCTTCTGCTTCTCCTGCTTCTCGTTCTGCTTCTCTTTCTGCTTCTCTTTCTGCTTCTCCTTCTCCTACTTCTGCTTCTACATCTGCTTCTGCTTCTCCTTCTGCTTCTGCTTCAATTTCTCCTTCTGCTTCTCATTCTTCTTCTGCGTCTTCTGTTTCTTCTGCTTCTCCTGCTTCTGCTTCTCCTGCTTCTCCTAAATCTCGTGCTGCTTCTCCTTCCGCGTCTCTTTCTGCTTCTGCTTATCCTTTTGCTTCTCCTACTCCTAATCCTTCTCTCTCGCCTTCTCCGTCTTCTTCTTCGGCTTCTCCTGCTGCTTCTGCTTCTGCTTATTCTACTATTTCTGTTTCTTCTGCTTCAGATTGTGCTTCTTCTGTTTCTCTTTCTCCTGCTTCAGATTATGCTTCTGCTTCTTCGGCTTCTCCTGTTTCTTATGCTTCTCCTGCTTCTGCTTCTTCTGCTTCCCTCCTTCTAATTCTTCTCTTTCCGCTTCATCTTCTGCTTCTGCTTCTCCTTCTGCTTCTGCTTCTGCTCTTCTCCTTCTTCTGTTTCGTTTGCTTCTGTTTCTTCTGCTTCTTCTTCTTCTGTTTCTTCTAATTCTACTTCTGCTTCTCCTTCTCCTCTTTCTGCTTCTTCTTCTTCTTCTTATGCTTATTCTTTTTCTACTGCTACTGCTTCTCCTGCTTCTGCTTCTTCTTCTTCTACTGCTTCTCCTTATGCTTCTTCTTTTTCTTCTTCTTCTTCTTCTTCTTCTTCTTCTTCTTCTTCTTCTTCTTCTTCTTCTTCTTCTTCTTCTTCTTCTTCTTCTCTTTCTTCTGCTTCTGCTTTTCCTGCTTCTTCTGGTTCTACTGCTTCTCTTTCTGCTACTCATTCTGCTTCTCCTTCTGGTTCTGCTTCTCCTATTGCTTCTGCTGCTCTTCCTTCTCTTTCTCCTACTTCTACTTCTTCTTCTGCTTCTGCTTCTTCTGCGTCTCCTGCTTCTCCTTCTGCATCTCCTTCTGCTTGTGCTTGTCCTTATGCTTATTCTTCTGTTTCTGCTTCTCCTTCTGCTTCTTCTGCTTCTCCTTCTGATTCTCCTTCTGCTTCTGCTTCGGTTTCTCCTTCTTGTTCTCGTTCTTCTGCTTTTCCTTCTGTTTCTCCTTCTGCTTCTGCTGCAACTGCTACTGCTCTTTCTGTTTCTTCTGCTTCTCCTTCTGCTTTTGATTCTCTTTCCGCTTCTGCTTCTCCTTCAGCTTCTCATTCTGCTTCTCCAGATTCTGCTTCTTCTGCTTCTCCTGCTTCTCCTTCTGCTTCAGGTTCTGCTTCTGCTTCTTCGGATTCTTATGCTTCTGCCTCTCCTGCTTCTGCTTCTTCTGCTTCCCCTCCTTCTCTTTCTGCTTCTCCTTCTGCTTCTACTTCTCCTTCTGCTTCTGCTTCTCCTTCTGCTTCTTCTCCTTCTTCTGTTTCTTCTGCTTCTGTTTCTCCTGCTTCTGCTTCTCCTGCTTCTCGTTCTGCTTCTCTTTCTGCTTTTCCTTCTCCTTCTTCTACTTCTCCTTCTGCTTCTGCTTCTCCTTCTGCTTCTGCTTCTGCTTCAATTTCTCCTTCTGCTTCTCATTCTGCTTCTGCTTCTGTTTCTTCTGCTTCTCCTGCTTCTGCTTCTCCTGCTTCTCCTACTTATCTTACTACTTCTCCTTCTGCATCTCTTTCTACTTCTACTTATCCTTTTGCTTCTCCTACTCCTAATCCTTCTCTTTCGCATTCTCCTTCTTCTTCTTCTTCTTCTTCTTCTTCTGCTTCTCCTGGTGCTTCTGCTTCTCCTTATTCTACTATTTCTATTTCTTCTGCTTCTACTTCAGATTGTGCTTCTTCTATTTCTCCTTCTGCTTCAGATTCTGCTTCTGCTTCTTCAGCTTCTCCTGTTTCTTCTGCTTCTGCTTCTCCTGCTTCTTCTGCTTCTCCTGCTTCTCTTTCTGCTTCTCCTTCTGCTTCTGCTTCTCCTTCTGCTTCTGCTCTTCTCCTTCTTCTGTTTCTTTTGCTTCTGTTTCTTCTGCTTCTTCTTCTTCTGTTTCTTCTGATTCTACTTCTGCTTTTGCTTCTTCTGCTTCTCCTGCTTCTCCTTCTGCATCTTCTTCTGCTTCTGCTTCTCCTTCTGCTGCTTCTTCTGCTTCTGCTTCTCCTTCTTCTGCTTCTCCTTCTGCTTCTCCTTCTGCTGCTCCTTCTG
>NW_012308871.1:0-2520 GCF_000151885.1 Dipodomys ordii | reverse complement strand
CACACAGCGGGACACAGCGGGGTACACAGCTGGGGACACAATGGACACAGCAGTTGGACACAGTGAGGACACAGCGGAACACAGCGTGAGACACAGCGAGCACACAGCGGGACACAGAGGGACACACCGGGACACTGAGGGTCACAGCAGGGACACAGCAGGGACACAGCTGCGGACACTGCGGGACAAAACGGGACACAGCGGGGGACACAGCAGGACACAGCGGGGGACACAGCTGGGGACACAGCAGGACATAACGGGGAACACAGCGAGGACACAGCTGGACCCAGCGGGACAAAGCGTCGATACAGCGGGGACACAGCAGGGGACACAGCGGAACACAGTGGGGGACAGAGTGTGGGACAAAGCTAGACACAGGGAGGACAAAGCTGGACACAGCGGGGTACACAGCAGGACACAGCGGGGATACAGTGGGGACAATGCGGGACACAGCGGGACACTGCGCGGGACACAGCGGGACACAGTGGGGAAACAGCAGTAGACACAGCAGGACACAGTGGGGGAAACAGCGGGACACAGCGGGGACTCACTGGGGGACACACCGGGGGACAAGCTGGGACACCACGGGACACAGTGGGACACAGCGGGACACAGCGGGGACACTGCGGGAACATAGCGGGACACAGCGCGGTACACAGCGGGACACAGCGGGGACACAACGGGACACAGCGGGGGACAAAGCAAGGACACAGCGGGTCACAGCAGGACACAGCGTTGGACAAAGCAGAAGACAGCAGGGACACAGCGAGGACACAGCTGGACACAGCGGTGTGCACAGCGGGACACAGCGGGGGACACAGAGTGGTACACAGCGGGACACAGCGGGAAACACAGCGAGGACACAGAGGGGAACAAAGCGGGACACCTCGGGACACAGTGGGACACAGCGGGACACAGCGGTTCACAGTGGTGGTCACAGCGGGACACAGCGGGAGACACAGAGGGGTACACAGCGGGACACAGCTGGGAACACAGCGAGGAAACAGCGGGATACAGCGGAACACAGCGGGACACAGCGTCGATACAGTGGGGACAGAGCGGGTCACAGCAAGGACACAGCGGGACACAGCGGGACACAGCGGGGGACACAGCGGGACACAGAGGGGACACAGCAGGGACTCAGCGGGGGACACAGCGGGACACAGCGGGGGACACAGCGAGACACGGCGGGGACAAAGCTGGACACAGCGGGATGCACAGAGGGACACAGCAGGGACACAGCGGGGAAACAGCGTGACACAAAAGGACACAGCGAGACACAGCGGGGGACACAGCGAGGACACAGCTGCACACAGTGGGGAACACAGCAAGGACAGAGCGGGACACAGCGGGACACAGCGGGACACAGCGGGGGACACAGGAAGGACACAGCGGTACAAAGAGGGGGACAGAGCGAGGACACATTGGGACACAGCGGGACTCAGCGGGGGACCCAGCAGTACACAGCGGGACACAGCGGGACACAGCGGGGACACAGCAGGGACACAGCGGGGGACACAGCGGGACACAGCGGGGGGACACAGAGGGGTACACAGCGGGACACAGCGGGGAAAAAAGTGAGGCCACAGCAGAACACAGCGTGGGACACAGCGAGGACACAGCGGGACACAGCGGGACACAGCGGGGACAAAGCAGTAGACACAGCGGGACACAGTGGCGGACACAGCGGGACACAGCGTGGGACACAGGGAGGACACAGCGGGACCCAGCGGGACCCAGCGTCGATACTGCTGGGACAAAGCGGGACACAGCGAGGTACACAGCTGGGGACACAACGGGACACAGCAGGGAACACAGGGAGAACATAGCGGGACCCAGCGGGACCCAGCGTCTTTACAGCGGGGACACAGCGGGACACACCGGGGTCCACAGCTGGGGACACAACGGGACACTGCGGGGGACACAGAGAGGACAAAGCGGGAAAGAGCGGTACACAGCGGGGACACTGCGGGAACATAGTGGGACACAGCGGGGTACACAGCGGGACACAGCGGTGACACAGAGGGGACTCAGCGGGACAAAGTGGGGGACACAGCGGCACATAGCGGGACACAGCGGGGGACAGCGGAGACAGAGAGGGGCGAAAGCGAGACACAGCGGTGATACAGCTGGACACAACGGAGTACTCAGCGGGACACAGCGGGCACTCAGCGGGACACTTCAGGGACCGAGCTGGACATGGCGGGACTCAGCGAAACACAGCGTGGGACACAGCGGGACACAGCGGGGGACCCAGCGAGGACACAGCGGGACACAGCGGGGGTACTTTTCTGGCGACTCATAGGGACACATCGGGTAACTCTTCGAGGACACTACGGGACCCAGCATGATACAGATTCTATTACAACTGGGACACAGGGTTTACACAGCGTGGTTATCCATCTGTGGACACATTGGGACATATTGGGTGGCACATCGAGACTCAGCGGGACACATCGAGGTATACAGCGGGACTCATTGTTTGACATAGCGGGGAAAACAGCTGGACTCACTCCTGAC
>NW_012308870.1:0-2520 GCF_000151885.1 Dipodomys ordii | reverse complement strand
CCCGCTGTGTCCCACTGTGTCCTCGCTGTGTCCCCAGCCGTGTACCCCACTGTGTTCCGCGTGTCCCTGCTGTATCGACGCTGGGTCCCGCTGGGTACCGCTGTGTCATCCCTGTGTCCCCCGCTGTGTCCCGCTGTGTCCCCCGCTGTGTCTCTGCTGTGTCCCTGCTGTGTCCTGCTGTGTACTGCTGTGTCCCCCGCTGAGTCCCGCTGTGTCCCAATGTGTCCCAATGTGTCCTCGCTCTGTCCCCCGCTGTGTCCCGTTGTGTCCTCCCTGTGCCCCTGCTGTGTCCCGCTGTGTCCCCCGCTGTGTCCCCCGCTATGTCCCGCTGTGTCCCCCACTGTGTCCCACTGTGTCCTTGCTGTGTCCCAGGCTTTGTGCCGCTGTGTCCTCGCTGTGTCCCCGGCTGTGTCCCGCTGTGTCCTGCTGTGTCACGCTGTTTCCCCGCTGCGTCCCCGCTGTGTCCCTCTGAGTACCCCGCTGTGTCCAGCTTTGTCCCCACTGTGTCTCGCTGTGTCCCACGCTCTGTCCCCCACTGTGTCCCGCTCTGTCCTCCTCTGTGTCACGCTTTGTCCCCCGCTGTGTCCCACTGTGTCCCCGCAGGGTCACTCATGTTTCCCTCTGTGTCCCGCTGTGTTCCGTGGTGTCCCTCTTTGTCTCCCGCTGTGTCCCCCGCTGAGTCCCTGCTGTTTCACCGCTGTGTCCCGCTGTGTCCTCGCTGTGTCCCCCGCTGTCTCCCGCTCTGTCCCTCGCTGTGTCTCACGCTTTGTCAACGCTGTGTCCCACTGTGTCCCGCTGTGTCCGGCTGTGCCCCCACTGTGTCCCGTTGTGTCCACAGCTGAGTACCACGCTGTGTAACGCTGTGTGCCCGCTGTATCGACGCTGTGTCCCTCTGGGTCCCACTGTGTCCTCGCTGTGTTCCCCGCTGTGTCCCGCTGTGTCCCCCGCTTTGTCCTCGCTGTGTCCCCCACTGTGTCCTGCTGTGTCCTCTCTGTGTCCCCCGCTGGGTCCCGGTGGGTCCTGCTGTGTCCTCGCTGTGTCCACCGCTGTGTCCCGTTGTGTCCCCAGCTGTGTCCCCCGCTATGTCCCGATGTGTCTACTGCTGTGTCCATGCTATGTCTTGCTGTGTCGCGCTGTGTCCCCCGCTGTGTCCGCTGCTGTGTCCTGCTGTTTTCCCCGCTGTGTCACCAATGTGTCCCGCTGTGTCCTCGCTGTGTCCCGCTGTGTCTCGCTGTGCCCCCACTCTGTCCCGTTGTGTCCACAGCTGGGTACCACGCTGTGTAACCCTGTGTCCCCGCTGTATCGACTCTGTGTGCTGCTGGGTCCCGTTGTGTCCTCGCTGTGTTCCCCGCTGTGTCCCTCTGTGTCCCCAGCTGAGTACCCCCACTGTGTCCCGCTGTGTCCTCGCTGGGTCCCCCGCTGTGTCCCGCTGTGTCCCACGCTGTGTTTCGCTGTGTCCCGCTATGTCCAGCTCGGTCCCTGCTGTGTCCCGCTGTGTGCCCGCTGTGTCCCGCTGTGTACTCCGTTGTGTCCAGCTGTATCACCGCTGTGTCTCGCTTTCGCCCCTCTCTGTCTCCGCTGTCCCCTTCTGTGTCCCCCGCTGTGTCCCGCTGTGTGCCGCTGTGTCCCCCACTTTGTCCCGCTGAGTCCCCTCTGTGTCACCGTTGTGTCCCGCTGTGTACCCCGCTGTGTCCCACTATGTTCCTGCAGTGTCCCCGCTGTGTACCGCTCTTTCCCGCTTTGTCCTCTCTGTGTCCCCCGCAGTGTCCCGTTGTGTCCCCAGCTGTGTACTCCGCTGTGTCCCGCTGTGTACCCTGCTGTGTCCCGCTATGTTCCCGCAGTGTCCCCGCTGTGTCCCGCTGTGTCCTTGCTGTGTCCCTGCTTGTCCCTGCTGTGTCCCGCTGTGTCCCGCTGTGTCCTCGATATGTCCCATGCTGTGTCCCCCGCTGTGACCCGCTGTGTCCCGCTGTGTCCCCCGCTGTGTCCCCACTGTGTGCCCTCTGTGTCCCACTGTGTACCCCGCTGTGTCCAGCAGTGTCCCCGCTGTGTCCCGCTTTGTCCCCTCTCTGTCCCCTGCTGTCCCCCGCTGTGTCCCCCGCTGTGTTCCCACTGTGTACCGCTGTGTCGCCCGCTTTGTCCCGCTGGGCCCCTGCAGTGGCCCCGCTGTGTCCTACGGTGTCACACTGTGTCCCGTGTTGTCCTACTTTGGCCCCCGCTGTGACCTCGCTGTGTTTCTCGCTGTGTCCCGCTGTGTACCCTTCTGTGTATCCCGCTGTGTCCCGCTGTGTACCCTGCTGTGTCCAGCTGTGTCCTCGCTGTGTCCCCCGCTGTCTCCTGCTTTGTCCCACGCTGTGTCCCGCTGTGACCCGCTGTGTCCTCGCTGTGTCCCGCTGTGTCCACTGCTGTGTCCCGCTGTGTACCCCGCTGTGTCCCACTATGTCCCTGCAGTGTCCCCGCTGTGTCTCGCTGTGTCCCACCATGTCCCTGCAGTGTCCCCGCTGTGTCCCGCTGTGTACCCCG
>NW_012308869.1:0-2520 GCF_000151885.1 Dipodomys ordii | reverse complement strand
ACCCTGCTGTGTCCCTGCTGTGTCCCGCTTTGTACCCCGCTGTGCCCCACTGTGTCCCCCGCTGTGTCCCTGCTGTGTCCCTTTGTGTCCCAATGTGTCCTGCTGTGTACCCTGCAGTATCCGGCTGTGTCCCCTGATGTGTCCCGCTGTGTCCCGCTGTGTCCACCCTGTGTCCCGCTGTGTCCCCGCTGTGTCCCCTGCTGTGTCCCACTGTGTCCCCGGCTTTGTCCCCTGCTGTGTCCCGCTCTTTCCCGCTGTGTCCCGCTGTGTCCTTACTGTGTCCCCATTTGTGTCCCGCTGTGTCCTCGCTGGGTACCCTGCTGTGTCCCGATGTGTCCCCATGTGTCACGCTGTGTCCTCGCTGGGTCCCCTGCTGTGTCCCCGCTCTGTCCCTGCTGTGTTCCACTCTCTCCCGCTGTGTGTGGCTCTGTGTCCCCTGCTGTGTCCCCCGCTGTGTCCCACAATATCCCGGTGTGTCCCGCTTTGTCCCCCGCTGTGTCCCGCTGTTTCCCACTGTGCCCCTGCTGTGTCCCCGCTGTGTCCCGCTGTGTACCCCGCTGTGTCCCACTGTGTCCGGGTGTGTGCCCCCTTTGTTCCCCTCTGTGTCCTGCTGTGTCCCCTGCTGTGTCCCCGCTGTGTCCCGCTGTGTCCCCGCTGTGTAACACTGGGTCCAACTTTGTGTCCCGCTGTGTCCTCCGCTGTGTCCCGCTGTGTCCCGCTGTGTCCCCGATGTCCCGCGCTGTGTCCCGTTGAGTCCCCACTGTCTGCGTGTGTGATCCAGCTGTCCCCCCGCTGTGTCCCCCGCTGTGTCCCCCGCTGTGTCCCGCTGTGTCCTCGCTGTGTCCCCCACTGTGTCCCGCTGTGTCCCCCGCTGTGTCCCGCTGTTTCCTTGGTGTGACCCGCTGTGTCCCGCTGTGTCCCCACTGTGTCCCCTCTGAGTCCCGCTGTGTACCCCGCTGTGTCCAGCTTTGTCCCATCTGTGTCTCGCTGTGTCCCACGCTCTGTCCCCCACTGTGTTCCGCTGTGTTCCACGCTGTGTCCCGCTGTGTCCCCCGCTGTGACCCGCTGTGTCCCCACAGTGTCACCGCTGTTTCCCGCTGTTTCCCGCTGTGTTCCGTGGTGCCCTGCTATGTCCCCCGCTTTGTCCCCCGCTAAGTCCCCGCTGGGTCCCCGCTGTGTCCGGCTGTGTCCTCGCTGTGTCCCCCGCTGTCTCCTGCTCTGTCCCCCGCTGTGTCTCACGCATTGTCTCCACTGTGTCCCACTGTGTCCCGCTGGGTCCGCTTTGTCCCCCACTGTGTCCCTTTGTGTCCCCAGCTGTGTCCCCCGCTGTGTCCCGCTGTGTCCCCACTGTATCGACGCTGTGTGCCACAGGGTCCCGCTGTGTCCTCGCTGTGTTCCCCGTTGTGTCCCGCTGTGTCCCCCGCTGTGTCCCGTTGTGTCCTGCTGTGACCCCCGCTGTGTCCCCTGCTGTGTCCCGTTGTGTCCCGCAGTGTCCTCGCCGTGTCCCCCGATGTGTCCCTTTGTGTCCCCAGCTGTGTAACCCGCTGTGTCCCGATGTGTCCTTGCTCTGTTCCCCGCTGTGTCCCACTGTGTACCTTTCTGTGTCCCCCTCTGTGTCCCGCTGTGCCCCCACTGTGTCCCGCTGTGTCCCTGTGTGTACTGCTGTGTCCCCCGCTGAGTCCCGCTGTGTCCCCGCTGTGTCCCGCTGTGTCCCCCGCTGTGTACCACTGTGTCTACTGCTGTGTCCCTGCTGTGTCCCGCTGTGTTCTCCCTGTGCCCCGCTGTGTCCTCCCTGTGTCCCCCGCTGTGTCCCGCTGTGTCCCCCGCTGTGTCCCGCTGTGTCTACCGCTGTGTCCCTGCTGTGTCCCGCTGTGTCCCACTATGTCCCGCTGTGTCCTCGCTTTGTCCCACGCTGTGTTCCGCTGTGTCCTCGCTGTGTCCCCCGCTGTGTCCCGCTGTGTCCCTGCAGGGTCACCGCTGTTTCCAGCAGTGTCCCGCTGTGTTCCGTGGTGTCCCGCCATGGCCCCTGCTGTGTCCCCCGCTGAGTCCCAGCTGTGTCCCTGCTGTGTCCCGCTGTGTCCTCGCTGTGTCCCCCGCTGTCTCCCGCTCTGTCCGCCGCTGTGTCTCACGCTTTGTCCCCGCTCTGTCTCACTGTGTCCCACTGTGTACCGCTGTGTCCCCCACTGTGTCCCGTTGTGTCCCGCTGTGTCCCCCTCTGTGTCCCCCGCTGTGTCCCTGCTGTGTCCCGCTGTGACCCGCTGTGTTCTCGCTGTGTCCCATGCTGTGTTCGGCTGTGTCCCTTTGTGTCCCCAGCTGTGTACTCCTCTGTGTCCCGCTGTGTCCCTGTTGTATCGACGCAGTGTCCCGCCGGGTCCCGCTGTGTCCTCGCTGTGTCCCCCACTGTGTCCCGCTGTGTCTACTGTTGTGTCCCTGCTGTGTCCTACTGTGTCCCGCTGTGTCCCGCTGTGTCCTCGCTGTGTCCCACGCTGTGTTCCGCTGTGTCCTCGCTGTGTCCCCCGA
>NW_012308868.1:0-2520 GCF_000151885.1 Dipodomys ordii | reverse complement strand
CTGCTTCTCTTTCTGCTTCTGCTTCTCCTTCTGCTGCTCCTTCTCGTTCTTCTGCTTCTCTCACTGCTTCTGCTTCTGCTTCTTTTGCTTATACTTTTTCTTCTGCTTCAGCTTCTCCTGCTTCTGCTTCTTCTGCTTCTACTGCTTCTCCTTATACTTCTCCTTATGCTTCTCCTTATGCTTCTCCTTATGCTTCTTCTTCTTCTTCTTCTTCTTCTTTGTCTTCTTCTTCTTCTCTTTCTTCTGCTTCTGCTTTTCCTGCTTCTTCTGCTTCTACTGCTTCTCTTTCTGCTTCTTGTCCTTCTCCTGTTTCTTCTCCTTCTGCTTCTCCTGTTTCTGCTTCTTCTGCTTTTCCTGCTTCTCTTTCTGCTTCTCCTTCTACTTCTCCTTCTGCTTCTCCTTCTACTTCTGCTCCTTCTTCTTCTGTTTCTTCTTCTTCCGCTTCTCCCGCTTGTGCTTCTCCTGCTTCTCCTGCTTCTCGTTCTGCTTCTCTTCTTCGGCTTCTCTTTCTATTTCTGCTTCTGCTTCTTCTGATTCTGATTCCTCTCCTTCTTCTACTCCTTCTGCTTCTGCGTCTTCTGCATTTCCTGCTTCTCCTTCTGCATCTCCTTCTGCTTGTGCTTTTCCTTCTGCTTCTTCTTCTGCTCCGGCTTCTCCTTCTCCTTCTTCTGCTTCTCCGTCTGCTTCTGTTTCTTCTGCTTTTCCTGCTTCTCCTTCTGCTTTTCCTTCTATTTCTCCTTCTCGTTCTTCTGCTATTCCTTCTGCTTCTCTTTCTGGTTCTGCATCTTCAGCTTCTTCTGCTGCTGATTCTGCTTCTTCTGTTTCTTCTGCTTCTCCTTCTGCTTCTCATTCTGCTTTTGCTTCTCTTTCTTCTTCTGCTTCTCCTTCTGGTTCTCCTTCTTCTTCTCCAGATTCTGCTTCTTCTGCTTCTCCTGTTTCTCCTTCTGCTTTAGGTCCTGCTTTTGCTTCTTCGGCTTCTTCTGCTTCTATTTCTGCTTCTCCTTCTGTTTCTGCTTCTCTTTCTGCTTCTGCTTCTTCTCCTTCTTCTATTTCTTCTGATTCTGCTTCTCCTGCTTCTGCTTCTCCTGCTTCTCCTTCTGTTTCTCTTTATGCTTCTCCTTCTGCTTCTCCTTCTTCTGCTTCTACTACTGCTTCTGCTTCTCCTTCTGCATCTTCTTCTGTTTCAATTTCTCCTTCTTCTGCTTTTCATTCTGCTTCTGCTTCTCCTGCTTCTGCTTCTTCTGCTTCTCCTGTTTCTCCTTCTCATTCTCCTTCTCTTTCTGCTTCTGCTTATCCTTCTGTTTCTCCTACTCCTAATCCTTCTCTTTCTCCTTCTACTTCTTCTTCTTCTTCTTCTTCTTCTGCTTTCCTGCTGCTTCTTCTTCTGCTTCTTCTGCTTTTTCTGTTTCTTCTTCTGCTGCTTCAGCTTCTGCTCCTTTTGCTTCTGCTTCTCCGTCTGCTTCTGCTTCTGCTCTTCTCCTTCTTCTGTTTCTTCCGCTTCTGCTTCTCCTGCTTCTTCTTCTTCTGCTTCTCCTACTTCTCCTTCTGCTTCTCCGTCTCATTCTCCTTCTCCTTCAATTTCTCCTTCTTGTGCTTGTCATTCTGCTTCTGCTTCTGCTTCTCCTACTTCTGCTTCTTCTGTTTCTCCTTCTGCTTCTCCTTCTGCTTCTCTTTCTGCTTCTGATTCTCCTTCTGCTCCTCCTACTCCTAATCCTTCTCTTTCTCCTTCTTCTTCTTCTGCTTCTCGTTCTTCTTCTGCTTCTTCTTCTTGTTCTGTTTCTTCTGCTTCTGCTTTTCCAGCTTCTGCTGCTTCTGCTTGTCCTTCTGCTTCAAGTTCTCCTTCTGCTTCTTGGGCTTCTTATGTATCTTCTGCTTCTGCTTCTCCTGCTACTGCTTCTTCTGCTTCTCTTTCAGCATAAATTCTACTACTGCTTCTAATCTGCTACTTCTCTTTCTTCTGTTTCTTCTTCATCTGCTTCTCCCGCTTCTGCTTCTTCTGCTTCTCCTGCTTGTCCTTCTCCTTCTGCTTCTCCTTCTCCTTCTTCTCCTTCTCTTTCTGAATCTGCTTCTGCTTCTTCTGATTCTCCAACTTCTCCTTCTTCTTCTCCTTCTGTTTCTGCTTCTCTTTCTGCTTCTGCATCTCCTTCTGCTTCACCTTCTGCTGCTCTTTCTCCTTCTTCTGTTTCTCCCTCTGCTTCTGCTTCTTATGCTTCTTCTTTATCTTCTGCTTCTACTTCTCCTGCTTCTGCTTCTTATGCTTCTACTGCTTCTTCTTCTGCTTCTGCTTCTTCTGCTTCTACTTCTCTTTGTGCTTCTGCTTCTCCTGCTTGTTTTTCTGCTTCTTCTGCTGCTTCTCCTTCTGCTGCTTCTTCTACTTCTCCTTCTCCTTCTCCTTCTCTTTTTGCTTCGCCTTCTGCTTCTGCTTCTTCTGTTTCTCCTGCCTGAATTTCTCATTCTATTCTTCTGCTGCTTCTCCTTCTGCTTCTGCTTCTACTTCTGATTCTGATTCTGCTTCTTCTG
>NW_012308867.1:0-2520 GCF_000151885.1 Dipodomys ordii | reverse complement strand
CAGCGAAACACAGCGGGGGACACAGAGCCGCACATTTGCGGGAGAGAGTGGAACACAGCAGGGCACACAGCAGGACACAGAGGGGAACAAAGGGGGCACACAGCAGGACACAGTGGGACTCAGCGGGACACAGCGGGGACACAGCGGGGACACAGCGAGACCCAGTGGGACCCAGCGGGGACACAGCAGGGACACAGCGTGGGACAAAGAGGCGGACACAGCAGAACACAGCGGGACACAGCGCGACACAGCGGGACACAGCGGGGACACTGGGAGGACACAGTGGGACACAGCGGGGAACACAGCGGGGGACACAGCGGGACACAGCGGGACACAGCGGGGGACACAGCATGGGCACAGCAAGTCACAGCGGGGAAATAGTTGGGGACACAGCGGGGGACACAGCGGGATACAGAAGGACACAGCGAGGACACAGCGGGACACAGGAGGACACAGAGGGGAAACAGCGGGGAAACAGCGGGGGACACAGTGGGACACAGAGGGGACACAGAGGGACTTAGCGGATACACACTGAGGACACACCAGGGACACAGAGGGACACAGCGGGGACACAGCGGGGGACACAGCGGGACACAGCGGGACACAGCGGGGACACAGCGGGGACACAGCGGGGGGACACAGCGCGACACAGCAGGGGACACAGCGGGGGACAGCGGGGGACACAGAGGCGGACACAGCAGAACACAGCGGGACACAGCGCGACACAGCGGGACAAAGGGGGACATATGGAGGACAAAGTGGGACACAGCGGGGAACACAGCGAGACACAGCGGGACACAGCGGAGGACACAGCATGGGCACAGCAAGTCACAGCGGGGAAATAGTTGGGGACACAGCGGGGGACACAGCGGGATACAGAAGGACACAGCGAGGACACAGCGGGACACAGGAGGACACAGCGGGGGACAAAGTGGGACACAGCAGGGGATACAGCGAGGACACAGCGGGACACAGCCGGATACAGCAGGACACAGAGGGGAACACAGCGGAGGACACAGCGGAACACAGAGGGTCACAGCGGGGAAATAGTGGGGGACACAGCGGGGGACACAGCGGAATACAGAAGGACACAGCGAGGACACAGCGGGACACAGGAGGACACAGTGGGGACACAGTGGGACACAGCGGGGACACAGAGGGACATAGAGGTTACACAGCCAGGACACACCAGGGACACAGCGCAACACAGCGGGGACACAGCCGAGACACAGCGGGTCCCAGCAGGACCCAGCGAGGACACAGCGGGGACACAGCCGGACACAGAAGGGGACACAGAGGCGGACACAGCAGGACACAGCGGGACACAGCAGGAGACAGCGGGGACACAGCGAGGACACAGCGGGACACAGCGGGGAACACAGCGGGGGACACAGCGGGGGACCCAGCGGGACACACCTGGGGACACAGCAAGGACACAGCGGGTCACAGTGGGGAAATAGTGTGGGACACAGCGGGGGACACAGCGGGATACAGAAGGACACAGCGAGGACACAGCGGGACACAGGAAGACACAGCGGGGACACAGCTGGGACACAGCGGAGGGTCACAGCAAGAACACAGCGGGACACTGGAGGACACAGCTGGGACACAGCGGGGACACAGCGGGGGACACTCTGGGACACAGCGGGGGACACAGCGAGGACACAGTGGGGGCATAGGGGGACACTGCGGGACACAGTGGAACACAGCGGGGACACAGAGGGACATAGCAGTTACGCAGCGAGGACACACCAGAGACACAGCGGGACACAGCGGGGACAGAGCAGGGACACAGCGAGACACAGCGGGACCCAGCGGGGTCACAGCAGGGACACAGCCGGACACAGCGGGGGACACAGAGGCGGACACAGCAGAACACAGCGGGACACAGCGCGACACAGCGGGACACAGCGGGGACACAGAGAGGACACAGTGGGACACAGCGGGGAACACAGCGGGGGACACAGCATGGACACAGCAAGTCACAGCGGGGAAATAGTGGGGGACACAGCGGGGACACAGCTGGGGACACATCAAAGGACACAGCGGGTGACACAGCGCGGCAAACAGCTGGAAACAGCGGGGGACACAGCGAGGACACAGAAGGACACAGCGGGGTACACAGAGGAAGACACAGCGGTACACATCGGGACACAGCGGGGACACAGCGGAAACACAGTAGGGACACAGTGAGACACAGCGGGGTACACAGCACATAGGGGGACACTGCGGGACACAGTGGTACACAGCGGGGACACAGAGCGACATAGCAGTTACACAGCGAGGACACACCAGGGACACAGCGGGACACAGCGGGGACACAGCGGGGACACAGCGGGGACACAGCGGGGGACACAGTGGGGGACAGAGCGGTAAACAGCGGGGACACAGTGGGACTCAGCGGGGGACACAGCAAAGAACACAGCCGGACACAGCGGGGGACACAGGGGAACACAGCGGGACACAGCCAGACACATCTGGGGACACAGCGGGTGACACAGTGGGGGAAACAGCAGGTGA
>NW_012308866.1:0-2520 GCF_000151885.1 Dipodomys ordii | reverse complement strand
CAGAACACAGTGGGAAACAGCGGGACACAGCGGGGAAACTGCGGGGACATTTTGGGGGACAAAGAGTGGGACACATAGGGACACAGCGGGGGACACAGTGGGGGACACAGCGGGACACAGCGGGGAACACAGCGAGGACACAGCGGGACCCAGCGGTACACAGCGTCGATAAAGCGGGGACACAACGTTACACAGCGTGGTACACAGCTGTGAACACAATGGGACACAGTGGGGGCACAGCGGGACACAGCGGGACACAGTGGGACACAGCAGGGACAAAGCTTGAGACACAGCGGGGTACAGAGCGGGAGACAGCAGGGGACACAGCGAGGACACAGCGGGACACAGCGCTGACACTGCGGGGGACACAGCGGGGGACACAGCGGGGGACACAGCCGGACACAGCGGGACACAGCGGGGGACACAGGGGGGACAGAGCCGGACCCAGCGCGGGACACAGCGAGGACGCATTGGGACACAGCGGGGACACAGCGGGACTCAGCGGGGGACACAGCAGTACACAGCGGGACACAGCGGGACACAGCGGGGGACACAGAGGGGTAAACAGCGGGACACAGCGGGGAACACAGCGAGGACACAGCGGGACCAAGCGGGACACAGCGTCGATACAGCGGGGACACAGCGGGACACAACGGGGTACACAGCTGGGTACACAACGGGACTCAGCGGGGGACACAGCGAGGACACAGCAGAACACAGCGTGGGAAACAACGAGGACACAGCGGGACACATCGAGACACAGCGGGACACAGTGGGGACACAGCAGTAGACACAGCGGGACACAGCGAGGACACAGCGGGGACACAGCGGGGACACAGCGGCACCCAGCAGGACACAGCGGGGCACACAGCGGGACACAGCGGGAAACAGCTTGGGACACAGCGGGAACACAGCAGGACACAGCCGGGGACACAGCGAGGACACAGCGGGACACAGCGGGACACATCGTGGGACAAAGCAGGAGATGGCAGGGGACACAGCAAGGACACAGCGGGACACAGTGGCGACACATATAGGACTCAGCGGGGGACACAGTGGGAAACAGAGCGGGACACAGCGGGACACAGCGGGGACAAAGCGTGAGACACAGCAGTGGACAGAGCAGGAGACAGAGGCGGACACAGCGAGGACACAGCGGGACACAGCGGGGACACAGAGGTGGCTCAGGGGGGCCACAGTGGGGGACAAAGCGGGACACCAGGGAACACAGCGGGACACAGCGTGAAACAGCGGTGAACCTGCGGGGACACAGCGGGTCACAGCGGGGAACACAGCGGGACACAGCGGGGACACAGCGGGGACACTGCGGGACCCAGCAGGACACAGCGGGACACAGCAGGACACAGCGGGGGACACAGTGGGACACAGCAGGGGACACAGCGGGACACAGCGGGGACACAGAGGGGACTCAGCAGGGGACATAGCGGGGGACAAATCGGAACACCACAGGACACAGTGGGACACAGCGGGACACAGCGGGGACACTGCGGGGACACAGAGGGACAAAGCGGGGGAACCAGCGGGACCCAGTGGGACACAGCGGGACCCAGAGAGAAAAGAGCGGGGACACAGTGGGACACAGCGAGGACACAGCGGGACACAGCGGGACACTGCGGGGCACAGCGGGGGACACAGCGGGATACAGCGGGGGACACAGGGAGGACACAGTGGAACACAGCATGGGACAAAGCGAGGACACAGCGGGAAACAGCGAGACACAGCGGGACCCAGCGGGGACCCAGCAATGGACACAGCGGGACACAGGGGGGAACAAAGCGGGACACCACGGAACACAGCAGGACACAGCGTGAAACAGCGGTGAACCTGCGGGGACACAGCGGGACACAGCGGGGGACACAGCGGGACCCAGACGGACACAGCGGAGACACAGCCGGACACAGCAGGGACACAGCGGGGACACAGCAGGGACACAGTGGGACACAGTAGGACACAGCGTGGGACAAAGCGGGAGACAGCGGAGGACACAGCGAGGACACAGCTGGACACAGCGGGGACACAGAGGGGACTCAGCAGGGGACATAGAGGGGAAAAAGCGGGACACCACGGGACACAGTAGGACACAGCGAGACACAGCGGGGACACTGCGGGACACAGCCGGGGGACACAGCGGTGGACAGCGGGGGAAAGAGAAGGGACACTGCGGGACACAGAGGGGACACAGCTGGACACAGAAGGGTACACAGCGGGGCACAGCGGACTCACAACAGGGACAGAGCTGGACACAGAGGGACACAGAGGGGACAGAGCGTGACACAGCGGGACACAGCGGGACACAGCAGGTGACTCAGCGGGACACAGCGGGGAACACAGGGAGGACACAGCTGGACACTGAGGGAGACAGAGCGAGGACACAGCCGGACACAGCGAAACACAGCGTGACACAGTGGGGACACAGCAGGGGACACAGCGGGACACAGCGGAGGACACAGAGGGACACAGCGGCGTACACAGCAGGGACAAAGCGGGACACTGCGGGGG
>NW_012308865.1:0-2520 GCF_000151885.1 Dipodomys ordii | reverse complement strand
CAGCTTGTCCTCGCTGTGTCCCCCGCTGTGTCCCTTTGTGTCCCCAGCTGTGTACCCCGCTGTGTCCTGCTGTGTCCCCACTGTATCGACGCTGTGTCCTGCTGGGTCCCGCTGTGTCCTCGCTGTGTTCCTCGTTGTGTCCCGCTGTGTCCCCCGCTGTGTCCCCGCTGTGTCCCTGCTGTTTCCCTGCTGTGTCGCCGCTGTGTCCCGCTTTGTCCTGCTGTGTCCTCGCTGTGTCCCACGCTGTGTTCCACTGTGTCCCCCGCTGTGTCCGGCTGTGTCCCCGCTGTGTCCCGCTGTGTCCCCCGCTGTGTCCCGCTGTGTCCCTGCTGTGACCCTCTCTGTGCCCGCTGTATTGACGCTGTGTCCCGGTGTGTCCCGCTGTGTCCGCGCTGTGTTTCCGGCTGTGTCCCGCTGTGTACCCCTCTGTGTCCCCCGCTGTGTCCCTCTGTGTCCCCTCTCTGTCCCCTGCTGGCCCCCGCTGTGTCCCCCGCTGTGTCTCGCTGTGTCGCCCGCTTTGTCTCGCTGTGCGCCTGCAGTGTCCCCGCTGTGTCCCACTGTGTCACACTGTGTCCCGTGTTGTCCCGATTTGTCCCCCGCTGTGACCTCTCAGTGTTTCCCGCTGTGTCCCGCTGTGTCCTCGCTGTGTTCCCCGCTGTGTCCCGCTGTGTCCACCGTTGTGTCCACCGCTGTGTCCTCACTGTGTCGTCCGCTGTGTGCCGCTGTGTCCTCGCTGGGTCCCCCACTGTGTCCCGCTGTGTCCCCCGCTGTGTCCCGCTGTGTCCTACTGTGTCCCGCTCTGTCCCCGCTGTGTCCCTCTGTGTCCCCACTGTGTGTCCGCTGTGTCCCGCTGTGTACCCCGCTGTGTCCAGCTGTGTCCTTTTGTGTCACGCTGTTTCCCCGCTGTGTCCCTGCTGTGTCCCTCTGTGTACCCCGCTGTGTCCAGCTTTGTCCCCGCTGTGTCTCGCTGTGTCCCACGCTCTGTCCCACACTGTGTCCCGAAGTGTCCCCCGCTGTGTCCCGCTGTGTCCCCCGCTGTGTCCCACTGTGTCCCCCGCTGAGTCCCCGCTGTGTCACCGCTGTGTCCCGCTGTGTCCTCGCTGTGTCCCCTGCTGTTTCCCTCTCTGTCCCTCGCTGTGTCTCACGCTTTGTGCCCGCTGTGGCCCGCTGTGTCCCGCTGTGTCCCCCGCTTTATCTTGCTGTGTCCCGCAGTGTCCCCGCTGTGTCCCGCTGTGTAACACTGTGTCCCGTGGTGTCCCATTTTGTCCCACGCTCTGTCCCCAGCTTCGTCCCCCGCTGTGACCCGCTGTGTCCCGCTGTGTCCCCCGCTGTGTCCCCACTGTATGCCCCTGTGTCTCACTGTGTACCCCGCTGTGTCCAGCTGTGTTCCCACTGTGTCCCGCTGTGACCCGCTGTGTTCCCAGCTGTGTCCCGCTGTGTACCCCTCTGTGTCCCCCTCTGTGTCCCGCTGTGTTCCCCGCTGTGTCCCGCTGTGTCCCCCGCTGTGTCCCTGCTGTGTCCCCGCTGTGTCCTGCTGTATTCTGCTGTGTCCCCCGCTGAGTCCCGCTGTGTCCCCGCTGTGTCCCGTTGTGTTCCCCATGTGTCCCCCGCTGTGTCCCACCGTGTCCCACTGTGTCCACCACTGTTTCCCCCGCTGTGTCCGGCTGTGTCCCCCGCTGTGTGCCGCTGTGTCCCGCTATATCCCCCGCTTTGTCCTGCTGTGTCCCGGCAGTGTCCCCGCTGTGTCCCGCTGTGTCACACTGTGTCCCGTGGTGTCCCACTTTGTCCCCCGCTGTTTCCCCCGCTGTGTCCTCTGCTGAGTCCCCTCTGTATCGAAGCTGTGTCCCGCTGTGTCCCACTGTGTCCTCGCTGTGTTCCTCGCTGTGTCCCGCTGTGTCCCCTGCTGTGTCCCCCGCTGTGTCCTCGCTGTGTCCCCCGCTGTGTCCCGCTGTGTCCTCGCTGGGTCCCCCGCTGTGTCCCGCTGTGTCCCCCACTGTGTCCCGCTGTGTCCGACTGTGTCCCGCTCTGTCCCCGCTGTGTCCCGCTGTGTCCCGCTGTGTCCCCGCTGTGTGCCCGCTGTGTCCCGCTGTGTACCCCGCTGTGTCCAGCTGTGTCACCGAGGTGTCCCGCTGTGGCCCTACTCTGTCTCCGCTCTGTCCCCCGCTTTGTTCCGTTGTGTCCCGCTGTGTCCCCCGCTTTGTCCTACTGTGTCCCCACAGTGTCCCGCTGTGTCCCGCTGTGTCTCACTGTGTCCCGTGGTGTCCCTCTTTGTCCCCCGCTGTGTCCCCCACTGAGTCCCCTCTGTGTGGCCGCTGTGTCCTGCTGTGTGCTTGCTGTGTCCTCCGCTGTCTCCCGCTTGGTCCCCTGCTGAGTTCCGCTGTGTCCCGCTACGTCCTCGCTGTGTCCCCCGCTGTGGCCCGCTGTGTCCCTGCTATGTCCCCAGCTGTGTTCCGCTGTGTACCGCTCTGTACCCCGCTGTGTCTCTCTATGTTCCCGCAGTGTCCCGCTGTGTCCCGCTGT
>NW_012308864.1:0-2521 GCF_000151885.1 Dipodomys ordii | reverse complement strand
CTGTGACCCGCTGTGTCCCGCTGTGTCCCCCGCTGCATTCCCCGCTGTGTCCCGCAGTGTCCCCCACTGTGTCCCCCACTGTGTCCTTGCTGTGTCCCGCGCTGTGTCCCGCTGTGTCCCCGCTGTGTCCCCCGCTGTGTCCCCGCTGTGTCCCCATCTGTGTCGCGCTGTGTCCCGCTTTGAACCCCGCTGTGTCCCGCTACGTTCCCGCAGTGTCCCCGCTGTGTCCCGCTGTGTCCTCGCTGTGTCCCCCGCTGTGTCCCGCTGTGTCCCCAGCTGTGTACCCCACTGTGTTCCGCTGTGTCCCTGCTGTATCGACGCTGGGTCCCTATGGGTCCCGCTGTGTCCTCCCTGTGTCCCCCGCTGTGTCATACTGTATCCCCCACTGTGTCCCGCTGTGTCTACCGCGGTGTCCCCGCTGTGTCCCGCTGTGTTCCGCTGTGTACTGGCTGTGTCCCACACTGTGTTCTGCTGTGTCCTCGCTGTCTTCCCTGCTGTGTCCCGCTGTGCACCCCTCTGTGTCCCCCGCTGTGTCCCGCTGTGATCCCCGCTGTGTCACTGCTGTGTCCCCGCTGTGTCCCGCTGTGTACTGCTGTGGCCCCAGATGAGTCCCTCTGTGTCCCGCTGTGTCCCAATGTGTCCTCGCTGTGTCCCCCACTGTGTCCCGCTGTGTCCTCGCTGTGTCCCCCGCTGTGTCCCGCTGTGTCCCCGCTGTGTCCCCAGCTGTGTCCTGCTGTGTCCCGCTGTGTACCCCGCTGTGTGCCGTTATGTTCCCTCAGTGTCCCCGCTGTGTCCTGCTCTGTCCCGCTGTGTCCTCGCTGTGTCCCCCGCTGTGTCAAGTTGTGTCCCCAGCTGTGTACCCCGCTTTGTCCTGCTGTGTCCCCGAGTATCGACGCTGGGTCCCGCTGGGTCCCGCTGTGTCCCCCGATGTGTCCCTGCTGTGTCCCGCTGTGTCCCGCTGTGTACTGCTGTGTCCCAAGCTGAGTCCCGCTGTGTCACCGCTGTGTCCCAATGTGTCCTCGCTGTGTCCCCCTCTGTGTCGCGCTGTGTCCCTCCTTTGTCCCCCGCTGTGTCCCACTGTGTCCCCCTCTGTGTCCCGCTGTGTCCCCTGCTGTGTCCGCTGTGTACCCCTATGTGTCCCCTGCTGTGTCGCCCTATGTCCCCCGCTGTGTCCTCGCTGTGTTCCCCGCTGTGTCTCGCTGTGTACACCTCTGTGTCCCCTGCTGTGTCCCCATGTGTCCCGCTGTGTATTGCTGTGTCCCCCGCTGAGTTTCCCTCTGTCCCCGCTGTGTCCCTATATGACCTCGCTCTGTCCCCCGCTGTGTCCCCCGCTGTTTCCCGCTGTGTCCCCCGCTGTGTCCCGCTGTGTCCCGCTGTGTCCCCCGCTGTGTCCCTCTGTGTCCCCCGCTGTGTCCCGCTGTGTTATTGCTGTGTCCCCTCTGTGTCCCGCTGTGTCCCCCGCTGTGTACCTCTGTATACCCCGCTATGTCTAGCTTTTTCCCTGCTGTGTCTCCCTGTGTCCCATGCTCTGTCCCCCACTGTGTCCCGCTGTGTCCCCTGCTCTGTCCCTCTGTGTCCGCTGTGTCCCCCGCTGTGTCCCGCTGTGTCCCCGCAGAGTCACCGCTGTTTACTGCTGTGTCCTGCTGTGTTCCGTGGTGTCCCGCTTTGTCCCACACTCTGTCCTCCGCTGAGTCCCTGCTGTGTCCCTGCTGTGTCCCGCTGTGTCCCGCTGTGTCCCGCTACTGTGTCCCGCTGTGTCCCGCTGTGTACTGCTGTGTCCCCCGCTGAGTCGTGCTGTGTCCCCGCTTTGTCACAATGTGTCCTCGCTGTGTCCCCCACTGTGTCCCGCTGTGTCCCCCCTGTGTCCCCCGCTGTGTCCCGCTGTGTCCCCGCTGTGTGCACGCTGTGTCCCGCTGTGTACTACGTTGTGTCCAGCTGTGTCACCGCTCTGTCCCGCTGTGTCCCCACTCTGTCACCGCTGTCCCCCGCTGTGTTCCCCGCTGTGTGCCGCTGTGTCCCCCGCTTTGTCGCGCTGTGTCCCCACAGTGTCCCCGCTGTGTCCCGCTCTGTCACAATGTGTCCCATGGTGTCCTGCTTTGTCCCCAGCTGTGTCTCCCGCTGAGTCCCCTCTGTGTCGCCGCTGTGTCCCGCTATGTCCTCGCTGTGTCCCCCGCTGTCTCCTGCTTTGTCCCCCTCTGTGTCCCGCTGTGTCTGCGCTTTGTCCCAAGCTGTGTCCCGCTGTGCCCGGCTGTGTACCCCGCTGTGTCCCGCTATGTTCCCGGAGTGTCCCCGCTGTGTCCCTCTGTGTCCCCCCTGTGTCCCCCGCTGTGTCCCGCTTTGTCCCCGTTGTGTGCAAGCTGTGTCCCACTGTGTACTACGTTGTGTCCAGCTGTGTCACCGCTCTGTCCCGCTGTGTCCCCACTCTGTCACCGCTGTCCCCTGCTATGTTCCCTTCTGTGTCCCGCTGTGTCCACCCGCTTTGTCCCGCTGTGCCCCACAGTGTCCCCGCAGTGTCCCGCTG
>NW_012308863.1:0-2521 GCF_000151885.1 Dipodomys ordii | reverse complement strand
TCAGTTGTGTCCACAGCTTTGTACCATGCTGTGTAATGCTGTGTCTCCGCTGTATCTACGCTGTGTCCTGCTGGTTGCCGCTGTGTCCTCGCTGTGTTCCCCACTGTGTCCAGGTGTTTCCCCCACTATGTCCCCCACTGTGTCCTCGCTGTGTCCCCCGCTGTGTCCCGCTGTGTCCTCGCTATGTCCCGCTCTGTGTCCTTGCTGTGTCCCCCGCCATGTCCCGCTGTGTCCCGCTGTGTCCCGCTGCGTCCCCGCTGTGTCCCGCTGTGTCCCGCTTTGTCCCCCACTGTGTCCCGCAGTGACCCCACTGTGTCCCGCTGTGTCCCACTGTGTCCCGTGGTGTCCCGCTTTGTCCCCTGCTGTGTCCCCGGCTGAGTCTCGCTGTGTCCCCACTGTGTCCTCTCTGTGTCCCCCGCTGTGTCCTGCTCTGTTCCCCACTGTGTCTCCCGTTTTGTCCCTGCTGTGCCCCACTGTGTCCCGCTGTGTCCCGCTGTGTCCCCCACTGTGTCCCGTTGTGTCAACAGCTGTGTACCCCGCTGTGTCCCGCTGTGTCCCCGCTGTATCGTCGCTGTGTCCCGCTGGGTCCTGCTGTGTCTCTCTCTGTGTTCCCCACTGTGTCCCGCTGTGTCTCCCGCTGTGTCCCTCGCTGTGTCCCCCGCTGTGTCCCGCTGTGTCCCGCTGTGTCCCCCGCTGTGACCTTGCTGTGTCCCCGCTGGGTCCCGCTGGGTCCCACAGTGTCCCCCGCTGAGTCCGGTTGTGTCACCGTTGTGTCCCGCTGTGTCCCCGCTCTATCGACGCTGTGTCCCGCTAGGTCCCGCTGTGTCCTCTCTTTGTTCCCCGCTGTGTCCCGCTGTGTCCCCCGCTGTGTCTCTCGCTGTGTCCCGCTGTGTCCGCGGCTGTGTTCGGCTGTGTCCCGCTGTGTCCCCCGCTGTTTCCTTGCTGTGTCCCCGCTGTGTCCCACTGTGTCCCGCAGTGTCCCCAGCTGTGTCCCGCTGTGTCACCGCTCTGTCCCGCTTTGTGCCTGCTGTGTACCCCGCTGTGTCCCTCTGTGTCCCCCGCTGTGTCCCGCTGTGTCCCCTGCTTTGTCCGCACTGTGTCACGCTGTGCCCCGCTGTGTACCCTTCTGTGTCCAGCTGTGTCCCCTCTGTGTCCCGCTGTGTCCCTTCTCTGTCCCCCGCTGTCCACCGCTGTGTCCCCCGGCTGTGTCCCGCAGTGTCCCCGCTGTGTCCCGCTGTGTCCTACTGTGTCCCGTGGTGTCCCGCTTTTTCCCCTCTATGTCCCCTGCTGAGTCCCCTCTGTGTCCCCGCTGTGTCCAGCTGTGTCCTTGCTGTGTCCTCCGCTGTCTCCCGCTTTGTCCCACGCTGTGTCCTACTGTGTCCCTGCTGTGTCCCGCTCTGTCCCCCGCTGTGTACCGCTGTGTCCCGCTGTGTCCCCCGCTGTGTCCCGCTGTGTCCCGCTGTGTCCCCGCTGTGTCCCTGCTGTGTCCCGCTGTGTCCCCGCTGTGTCCCTGCTGTGTCCGGCTGTGTCTCCCGCTGTGTCCAGGTGGGTCCCGCTGGGTCCTCCGCTGTGTACCGCTGTGTCCCCGCAGGTTCACCGCTGTTTCACGCTGTGTCCTGCTGTGTTCCGTGGTGTCCCGCTTTGTCCCCCGCTGTGTCCCGCTGTGTCCACTGCTGGGTCCCCGCTGGATTCCGCTGGATCTCGCTGTTTCCCGCTGTGTCCTCGCATTGTCCCATGCTGTGTTCCGCTGTGTCCTCCCTGTGTCCCCCGCTGTGTCCTGCTGTTTCCCCCGCTGTGCCCCGCAGTGTCCCGCTGTGTCCCGCTGTGTCCTCGCTGTGTCAAACTGTGTCCCCCCTGTTTCCCCGCTGGGTCCTGCTGTGTCCCGCTGTGTCCCGCTGGGTCCCCCGCTGGGTCCCGCTGGGTCCCCGCAGTGTCCCTGCTGTGTCCCGCTGTGTCCCACTGTGTCCTGTGGTGTCCCGCTTTGTCCCCCGCTATGTCCACTGCTGAGTCCCCTCTGTGTCCCCGCTGTGTCCCGCTGTGTCCCCCGCTGTGTCCCGCTGTGTCCCCTGCTGTGTCCTGCTGTGTCCCGCTGTGTCCTGCTGGGTCCCGCAGTGTCCCCGCTGTGTCCCCGCTGTGTCCCGCTGTGTCCCCCGCTGTGTCCCCGCAGGTTCACCGCTGTTTCACGCTGTGTCCCGCAGTGTTCCGTGGTGTCCCGCTTTGTCCCCCGCTGTGGCCCCCCCTGAGCCACCTCTGTGTCCCCGCTGTGTCCCGCTGTGTCCTCGCTGTGTCCGCCTCTGTCTCCCGCTCTGTCCACCGCTGTGTCTCACGCTTTGTCCCCGCTGGGTCCCTCTGTGTCCCGCAGTGTCCCCAGCTGTGTCCCGCTGTGTCACCGCTGTGTCCCGCTTTGTCCTCGCTTTGTCCCGCTGTGTACCCCGCTGTGTCCCTCTGTGTCCCCGCTGTGTCCCGCTGTGTCCCCTGTTGTGTCCCCCACTGTGTCCCGCTGTGTTCTCGCTGTGTCCCG
>NW_012308862.1:0-2521 GCF_000151885.1 Dipodomys ordii | reverse complement strand
TAGAAGAAGCAGAAGGAGAAGCAGAAGGAGAAACTGAAGCTTTTATTAAGCAGCAGAAGGAGAAGCAGAAGCAGAAGAAGATGCTGAAGGAGAAGCAGGAGAAGCA
The DNA here is from genome assembly GCF_000151885.1 of Dipodomys ordii. Classification (NCBI taxonomy): domain Eukaryota; kingdom Metazoa; phylum Chordata; class Mammalia; order Rodentia; family Heteromyidae; genus Dipodomys; species Dipodomys ordii. The sequence goes on along the minus strand of NW_012308862.1, from coordinate 2,415 downwards.
GAAGAAGCAGAAGCAGAAGGAGAAGTAGAAGTAGGAGAAGGAAGAGCCACAGAAGAAATAGGAGAAGCAGAAGGAGAAGCAGAAGCAGAATGAGAAGCAGAAAGAGAAGCAGTAGAAGCAGAAGAAGCAGGAAAAGAAGAAGCAGAAGAAAGAGAAGAAGAAGAAGAAGAAGAAGAAGAAGAAGAAGAAGAAGAAGAAGAAGAAGAAGAAGAAGAAGAAGAAGAGAAGAAGAAGAAGAACAAGAACAAGAACAAGAACAAGAAGAACAAGAAGAAGAATAAGAAGAAGAACAAGAAGGAGGAGGGGGAGGAGGAGGAGGAGGAGGAGAAGGAGAGGCATAAGGAGAAGCAGAAGAAGCAGAAGCAGGAGAAGCAGAAGCAGAAGAAAAAGAATAAGCAAAAGAAGCAGAATCAGAGGGAGAAGCAGAAGAAGGAGAAGGAGCAGAAGGAGAAGGAGAAGGAGAAGCAGAAGGAGAAGCAGAAGGAGAAGCAGAAGAAGGAGAAGCAGAAGCAGAAGCAGAAGAAGCAGCAGAAGGAGAAGCAGAAGCAGAAGAAGATGCAGAAGGAGAAGCAGGAGAAGCAGCAGAAGCAGAAGGAGAAACAGAAGTCGGAGAAGGAGAAGGAGAAGGAAGGGCAGCAGAAGCAATAGGAGAAGCAGAAGGAGAAGCAGAAGCAGAATGAGAAGCAAAAAGAGAAGCACTAGAAGCAGAAAAACCAGGAGAAGCAGAAGAAAGAGAAGAAGAAGAAGAAGAAGAAAAAGAAGAAGAAGAAGAAGAAGAAGAAGAAGAAGAAGAAGAAGAAGAAGAAGAAGAAGGAGAAGGAGAAGCATAAGGAGAAGCATAAGGAGAAGCAGTAGATGCAGGAGAAGCAGAAGAAATAGAATAAGCAAAAGAAGCAGAAGCAGAAGCAGTGGGAGAAGCAGAAGAAGGAGAAGGAGAAGCAGAAGGAGAAGCAGAAGGAGAAAGAGAAGCAGAAACAGAAGGAGAACAAACGGAGAACAAACGGAGAAGCAGGAGAATCAGAAGAAGCAGAAGTAGAAACAGAAAGAGAAGTAGAAGGAGGAGAAGCAGAAGTAGAATCAGAAGAAACAGAAGAAGAAGAAGAAGAAGAAGAAGAAGAAGAAGAAGAAGAAGAAGAAGAAGAAGAAGAAGAAGAAGAAGAAGAAGAAGAAACAGAAGCAAAAGAAACAGAAGCAAAAGAAACAGAAGAAGGAGAAGAACAGAAGCAGAAGCAGAAGGAAAAGCAGAAGGAGAAGCAGAAAGAGAAGCAGGAGAAGCTGAACAAGCAGGAGAAGCAGAAGCAGAAGAAACAGGAGAAGCCGAAGATGCAGAAGCAGAATCTGAAGCAGAAGGAGAAACAGAAGAAGCACAATCTGAAGCAGAAGCAGAAGAAACAGAAAGAGTAGAATAAGCAGAAGCAGAAGCACCAGGAGAAGCAGAAGAAGAAGAAGGAGAAGGCGAAAGAGAAGGATTAGGAGTAGGAGAAGCAAATGGATAAGCAGAAGCAGAAAGAGACGTAGAAGGAGAAGCAGCACGAGAAGTAGGAGTAGCAGGAAAAGAAGAAGCAGGAGAAGCAGAAGAAACAGAAGGCGCAGAAGCAGAATGAGAAGCAGAAGGAGAAATTGAAGCAGAAGCAGAAGCAGAAGGAGGAGCAGAAGCAGAAGAAGAAGCAGAAGAAGGAGAAGGACAAGGAGAAGGAGAAAGAGAAGCCGAAAGAGAAGCAGAACAAGAAGCAGGAGAAGCAGAAGCTGGAGAAGCCGAAGCAGAAGAAACAGAAGAAGGGGAAGAAGCAGAAGCAGAAGGAGAAGCAGAAACAGAAGGAAAAGCAGAAAGAGAGGCAGGAGAAGCAGAAGAAGCAGCAGCAGGAGAAGCAGAAGCAGAAGAAGCCGAAAAAGCAAAAGCAGAACCTGAAGCAGAAGAAGCAGGAGAAGCAGAAAAAGCAGAATCTGGAGAAGCAGAAGGAGAAGCAGAAGCAGAAAGAGAAGCAAAAGCAGAAGGAGAAGCAGAAGAAACAGAAGAAGCAGAGGCAGTATCAGAAGAAGCAGAAGATTCAGAAGCAGAAGGAGAAGCAGAAGGAAAAGCAGAAGAACTAGAAGGAGAAGGAGAAGGAGAAACAGGAGTAGAAGCAGAAAGAGAAGCAGAAGAAGGAGCAGTAGAAGGAAAAGCGGCAGGAGAAACAGAATGAGCAGCAGAAGGAGAAGCAGGAAATGCAGAAACAGGAGAAGAACTAGCAGAAGAAACAGGAGAAGGACAAGAAGCAGAAGCAGAAGTAGAAGCAGAAAGAGAAGGAGGGGAAGCAGAAGAAGCAGAAGCAGGAGAAGCAGAATCATAAGAATCCGAAGAAGCAGAAGTAGAACCTGAATCAGAAGGAGAAGCAGGAGAAGCAGAAGAAGCAGAATCTTTAGAAGCAGAATGAG
>NW_012308861.1:0-2521 GCF_000151885.1 Dipodomys ordii | reverse complement strand
GAAGAAGCTGAAGATGCAGAAGCAGAAAGATGAAGCAGAAGGAATAGCAGAAGAACGAGAAGGAGAAATAGAAGGAGAAGCAGAAGGAGAAGCAGGAAAAGCAGAAGAAACAGAAGCAGGCGGAGAAGCAGAAGAAGGAGAAGGAGAAGCCAGAGCAGAAGAAGAAGCAGAAGGACAAGCACAAGCAGAAGGAGATGCAGAAGGAGAAGCAGGAAATACAGAAGACACAGAAGCAGAAGGAGAAGAAGAAGGAGAAGAATCAGAATCAGAAGAAGCAGAAATAGAAAGAGAAGCCGACGAAGAGAAGCAGAACTAGAAGCAGGAGAAGCAGAAGAAGCACAAGCGGGAGAACAGAAGAAGAAGAAACAGAAGAAGAAGGAGCAGAAGCAGGAGAAGCAGAAGGAGAAGCAGAAAGAGAAGCAGGAAAAGCAGAAGAAGCAGAAGCAGGAGAAGCAGAAGGAGAAGAAACAGGAGAAGGACAAGAAGCAGAAAGAGAAGCAGTAGAAGCAGAAGAGGCAGGAAAAGCAGAAGCAGAAGAAAGAGAAGAAGAAGAAGACGAAGAAGAAGAAGAAAAAAGAAGCAGCAGCATAAGGAGAAGCATAAGGAGAAGCATAAGGAGAAGTATAAGGAGAAGCAGTAGAAGCAGAAGAAGCAGAAGCAGGAGAAGAGCAGGAGAAGAAAAAGAATAAGCAAAAGAATAAGCATAAGAAGCAGAAGCAGAAGCAGTGAGAGAAGCAGAAGAAGGAGAAGGAGAAGGAGCAGCAGAAGGAGAAGCAGAAGCAGAAAGAGAAGCAGAAACAGAAGGAGAACAAGAAGGAGAAGCGGGAGAATCAGAAGAAGCAGAAAGAGAAGGAGAAGAATGAGAAGCAGAAGTAGAATCCGAAGAAACAGAAGAAGAAGAAGCAGAAGAAACAGAAGCAAAAGAAACAGAAGAAGGAGAAGAGCAGAAGCAGAAGCAGAAGGAGAAGCATAAGCAGAAGGAAAAGCAGAAAGAGAAGCAGGAGAAGCAGAAGAAGCAGGAGAAGCAGAAGCAGAAGAAACAGGAGAAGCCGAAGAAGCAGAAGCAGAATCTGAAGCAGAAGGAGAAACAGAAGAAGCACAATCTGAAGCAGAAGCAAAGAAACAGAAATAGTAGAATAAGCAGAAGCAGAAGCACCAGGACAAGCAGAAGAACAAGAAGGAGAAGGCGAAAGAGAAGGATTAGGAGTAGGAGAAGCAAAAGGATAAGCAGAAGCAGAAAGAGACGCAGAAGGAGAAGCAGCACGAGAAGTAGGAGAAGCAGGAGAAGCAGAAGCAAGAGAAGCAGAAGAAACAGAAGACGCAGAAGCAGAATGAGAAGCAGAAGGAGAAATTGAAGCAGAAGGAGAAGTAGAAGCAGAAGGAGAAGCTGAAGAAGGAGAAGGAGAAGCAGAAAGAGAAGCAGAAAGAGAAGCACAACGAGAAGCAGGAGAAGCAGAAGCAGGTGAAGCACAATCAGAAGAATTATAGGAAGGAAAAAAAGCAGAAGGAGAAGCAGAAACAGAAGGAAAAGCAGAAAGAGAAGCAGGAGAAGCAGTAGAAGCAGCAGCAGGAGAAGCAGAAGCAGAAGAAGCAGAAGAAGCAGAAGCAGAACTTGAAGCAGAAGGAGAAGCAGGAGAAGCAGAAGAAGCAGAATCTGGAGAAGCAGAAGGAGAAGCAGAAGCAGAAAGAGAAGCAAAAGTAGTAAGAGAAGCAGAAGGGGAAGCAGAAGAAGCAGAAGGAGAAGCAGAAGCAGAATGAGAAGCAGAAAGAGAAACAGTAGCAGAAGCAGCAGAAGGAGAAGAAGCAGAAGAAAGAGAAGAAGAAAGAGAAGCAATAGAAGCAGAAGAAGAAGAAGAAGAAGAAGAAGAAGAAGAAGAAGAAGAAGAAGAAGAAGAAGAATTAGAAGAAGACGAAGATGAAGAAGAAGAAGAAGAAGAAGAAGAAGAAGAAGAAGAAGAAGAAGAAGAAGAAGAAGAAGAAGTAGAAGAAGAAGAAGAAGAAGGAGAAGGAGAAGCATAAGGAGAAGAAGTAGAAGCAGAAGAAGCAGAAGCAGGAGAAGCAGAAGAAGGAGAAAAAGAATAAGCACAAGAAGAAGAATCAGAGGGAGTAGCAGAAGAAGGAGCATTAGCAGCAGAAAGAGAAGTAGAAGGAGAATCAGAAGGAGAAGCAGAAGAAGGAGTAGCAGAAGCAGAAGAAGCAGCAGAAGGAGAAGCAGAAGCAGAAAAAGATGCAGAAGGAGAAGCAGGAGAAGCAGAAGAAGCAGAAGCAGAAGGAGAAGCAGAAGTAGGAGAAGGAGAAGGAGAAGGAAGTGCAACAGAAGCAATAGGAGAAGCAGAAGGAGAAGCAGAAGCAGAATGAGAAGCAGAAAGAGAAGCAGTAGAAGCAGAAGAAGCAGGAAAAGCAGAAGCAGAAGAAAGAGAAGAAGAAGAAGAAGAAGAAAAAGAAGAAGAAGAAGAGGAAGAAGAAGAAGAAGAAGCAGCATAAGGAGAAGCATAAGGAGAAGCATAAGGAGAAGCAGTTG
>NW_012308860.1:0-2521 GCF_000151885.1 Dipodomys ordii | reverse complement strand
CTGTGTCCCTCTGTGTCCTCGCTGTGTCCCACTGTGTCCCGCTATGTCCCCGCTTTGTCCCGCTTTGTCCTCGCTGTGTCCCTGCTGTGTCCCACTGTGTCCCCCTGTGTCCTCGCTGTGTCCCCGCTGTGTCGCCAGCTGTGTCCCGCTGTGTCCCCCGCTGTGTCCCCGCTATGTCTCGCTGTGTCCCGCTGTGTCCCCCACTATGTCCCGCTGTGTCCCCGCTGTGTCCCCTCTGGGTCCACCGCTGTGTCGCCGCTGTGTCCCCGCTATGTCCCGCTTTGTCCCCCGCTGTATCCTGCTATGTCCCCGTTGTCCCCCGGTGTGTCCCCTCTGTAACTTGCTGTGTCCCCCGCTGTGACCCACTGTGTCCCGCTGTGTCCCCGCTGTGTCCCCCCTGTGTCCCGTTGTGTCCCTTCTGTGTCCCTCTGTGTCCCGCTGTGTCCCGCTGTGTCACCCGCTGTGTCCACGCTGTGTCCCGCTATGTCCCCGCTGTGTCCCATCTGTGTCCCCGCTGTATGTCTGCTGTATTCCCTCTGTGTCCCCCGCTGTGTCCCACTGTGTCCCCGCTGTCCCCCGCTGTGTCCCCATTGTCCCCCGGTGTGTCCCCGCTATCCCCCACTTTGTCCAGCGATGTGTACCACTGTGTCCCGCTGTGTCCCTCAGTGTCCCGCTGTGTCCCGCTGTGTCCCCGCTGTGTCTCAGCTGTGTCCCGCTGTTTCCCGGCTGTGTCCCGCTGTGTCCCCGCTGTGTCCCAGCTGTGTCCCCGCTGTCCCCCACTGTGTCCCTGCTGTCCCCCGGTGTGTCCCCGCTGTCACCCGCTGTGTCGTCCGCTGTTTCCCGCTGTGTCCCGCTGTGTCCCGCTGTGTCCTCCCTGTGTCTCCCGCTGTGTCCCTGCTGTGTCCCATTGTGTTCTGCTGTGTCCCCGCTGTGTCCCCAACGTGTCCCGCTGGGTCCCACGCTGTGTGCCCGCTGTGTCCCCCGCTGTATCTCGCTGTGTCCCGCTGTGTCCCGCTGTGTCCCGCTGTGTACCCACTGTGTCCCCACTATCCCCCGCTGTGTCCTGCTGTGTCCCCACTGTCCCCCGGTGTGTCCCCGCTCTCCCGCACTGTGTCCGCCGCTGTGTCCCACTGTGTCACGCTGTGTCCCGCTGTGTCCCGCTGTGTCCTCGCTGTGTCCCCGTTGTGTTCCCGCTGTGTCCCGCAGTGTCCCCCTGTGTCCCCGCTGTCCCCCTCTGTGTCCCGCTGTGTCCCCATTGTCCCCCGGTGTGTCCCCGCTGTCCCCCACTGTGTCCAGCGATGTGTACCACTGTGGCCCGCTGTGTCCCTCAGTGTCCAGCTGTGTCTCGCTGGTTCCCCCTGTGTCCCGCTGTGTCCTCGCTGTGTCCCCCGCTGTGTCCCGCTGTGTCAGGCTGTGTCCCCGGCTCTGTCCCGCTGTGTCCCCCGCTGTGTCCCGCTGTGTCCCCCACTGTGTCCCCGCTGTGTCGACGCTGTGTCCTGCTGTGTCACCCTCTGTGTCCCTCTGTGTCCTCGCTGTGTCCCACTGTGTCCCGCTATGTCCCCGCTTTGTCCCGCTTTGTCCTCGCTGTGTCCCTGCTGTGTCCCACTGTGTCCCCCTGTGTCCTCGCTGTGTCCCCGCTGTGTCCCCTCTGGTTCCACCGCTGTGTCGCCGCTGTGTCCTCGTATGTCCCGCTTTGTCCCCCGCTGTGTCCTGCTATGTCCCCGTTGTCCCACGGTGTGTCCCCTCTGTAACACGCTGTGTCCCTCCCTGTGTCCCGCTGTGTCCCGCTGTGTCCCCCCTGTGTCCCGTTGTGTCCCTGCTGTGTCCCGATGTGTCCCGCTGTGTCCCGCTGTGTCACCCGCTGTGTCCACGCTGTGTCCCGCTATGTCCCCGCTGTGTCCCTGCTGTGTGCCCGCTGTATTCCCGCTGTATTCCCTCTGTGTCCCACGCTGTGGCCGCCGCTGTGTCCTGCAGTGTCCCCCGCTGTGTCCCCCGCTGTGTCCCCCGCTGTGTCCCGCTGTGTCCCCCGCTGTATCCCGCTGTGTCCCGCTGTGTCCCGCTATGTCCCCGCTGTGTCCCGCTTTGTCCTCGCTGTGTCCCCGCTGTGTACCGCTGTGTCCCCCTGTGTCCCGTGGTGTTGTGCTTTGTCTCCAGCTGTGTCACCCGGTGAGTCCCCGCTGTGTCCCCGCTGTGCCCCGCTGTGTCCCCGCTGTCCACCGCTGTGTCCCGCTATGTCCCAATGTGTTCCTCGCTGTGTCCCCCGCTGTGGCCCTGCTGTGTCCCGCTGTGTCCCCGTTGTGTCCCGCTGTGTCACTGCTGTGTCCCCGCTGTGTCCCGCTGAGTCCCTGCTGTGTCCCGCTGTGTCCAGCTGTTTCCCCCGCTGTGTCCCTCGCTGTGTCTCCGCTGTGTCCAGACTGTGTCCCCCACGGTGTCCCGCTGTGTCCCTGCTGTGTCCCCCACTATGCACCGCGCTGGGTCCCACTTTGTCCCCCGCTGTGTCCCGCTGTGTCCCTGCTGTGTC
>NW_012308859.1:0-2521 GCF_000151885.1 Dipodomys ordii | reverse complement strand
AATGTGTCCTCGCTGTGTCCCCCGCTGTGTCCCGCTGTGTCCCCCCTGTGTCCCCCGCTGTGTCCTGTTGTGTCCCCAGCTGTGTACCCTGCTGTGTCCCTCGGTGTCCCCGCTGTATCGACGCTGTGTCCCACTGGGTCCCGCTGTGTCCGCCCCATGTTTCCACCTGTTTTCCGCTGTGTCCCCCCCCTGTGTCTCACGCTTTGTCCTCGCTGTGTCCCACTGTGTCCCGCTGTGTCCCGCTGTGCCCCCACTGTGTCCCGTTGTGTCCACAACTGTGTACCACGCTGTGTAACACTGTGCCCCCGCTGTATCGACGCTGTGTCCCGCTGGGTCCCGCTGTGTCCTCAGTGTGTTCCCCGCTGTGTCTGGCTGTGTCCCCCGCTGTGTCCCCTGCTGTGTCCTGGCTGTGTCCCCCACTGTGTCCCGCTGTGTCCTCGCTCGGTCCCCCGCTGGATCCCGCTGGGTCCCAATGTGTCCTCACTGTGTCCCCCACTGTGGCCCGCTGTGGCCCCCCTGTGTCCCACACTGTGTCCCGATGTGTCCTGCTGTGTGCCCACTGTGTCCTGCTGTGTACTCCGTTGTGTCCAGCTATGTCACCGCTGTGGCTCCTCTGTGTCCGCTGTCCCCCGCTGTGTCCCCCGCTGTGTCCCGCTCTGCCCTCGCTGTGTTCCCCGCTGTGTCCCACTTTGTACCCCTCTGTGTCTCATGGTATCCCGCTTTGTCCCCCGCTGTGTCCCCCGCTGTGTCCCCCGCTGTGTGCCCTCTGTGTCGCCGCAGTGTCCCGCTGTGTCCCCGCTGTGTCCCCGCTGTGTCCCAATGTGTCCTCGCTGTGTCCCCCGCTGTGTCCCCGCTGTGTCTCCCCGTGTCCTTGCTGTGTCCCCCGCTGTCTCACGCTCTGTCCCCCGCTGTGTCTCACGCTTTGTCCCCGCTGTGTCCCACTGTGTCCAGCTGTGTCCCGCTGTGTCCACCACTGTGTCCCTTTGTGTCCCCAGCTGTGTAACCCGCTATGTAACGCTGTGAATCCCGCTGTATCGAGGCTGTGTCCCGCTGGGTCCTGCTGTGTCCTTGCTCTGTTATTCGTGGTGTCCCCCTCTGTCCCCCGCTGTGTCCCCCGCTCTGTCCTACTGTGTCCCCCGCTGTGTCCCTTTGTGTCCCGCTGTGTCCCCCGCTGTGCCCCTGCTGTGTCCCCGCTGTGTCACGCTGTGTCCTGCTGTGTCCTGTTGTGTCCCGCTGTAACCCTGCTGAGTCCCCCTGTGTCCCCGCTGTGTCCTGCTGTGTCGTCGCTCTGTCCTCCGCTGTGTCCCGCTGTGTCCTCTGCTGTGTCCCGCTGTGTCAGTCTGTGTCCCGCTGTATCCCGCTGTGACCCCGCTGAGTCCCCGCTGTGTCCTCGCTGTGTCCCCTGCTGTGTCCCGCCGTGTCCTCGCTGTGTCCCCCGCTGTGTCCCGCTGTGTCCCGCTGTGTCCCTGCTGTGTCCTGCTGTGTCCCGCTGTGTCCCGCTGTGTCCCCCACTGTGTCCCGCTGTGTCCTCGCTGTGTCCCCCGCTGTCTCCCGCTCTGTCCCCCGCTGTGTCTCACGCTTTGTCCCCGCTGTGTCCCACTGTGTTCTGCTGTGTCCCGCTGTGCCCCCACTGTGTCCCGTTGTGTCCACAGCTGTGTACCCCGCTGTGTAACGCTGTGTCCCCGCTGTATCGACGCTGTGTCCCGCTGGGTCCCGCTGTGTCCTCGCTGTGTTCCCCGCTGTGTCTCGCAGTGTCCCCCGCTGTGTCCCCCGCTGTGTCCTCGCTGTGTCCCCTGCTGTGTCCCGCTGTGTCCTTGCTGTGTCCCCCGCTGTGTCCCGCTGTGTCCCCGCAGGGTCACCGCTGATTCCCGCTGTGTCCCGTGGTGTCCCGCTTTGTCCCTCGCTGTGTCCCCCGCTGAGTCCCCGCTGTGTCCCCGCTGTGTCGCGCTCTGTCCTCTCTGTGTCCCCCGCTGTTTCCCGCTGTGTCCCCTGCTGTTTCCCGCTGTGTCTACTGCTGTGTTCCTGCTGTGTCCCGCTGTGTCCCCCTGTGTCCTCACTGTGTCCCACGCTGTGTTCCGCTGAGTCCTTGCTGTGTCCCCCGATGTGCCCGGTTGTGTCCCCAGCTGTGTACCCCGCTTTGGCCCACTCTGTCCCCGCTGTATCGACGCTGTGTCCCGCTGGGTCCCACTGTGTCCTCGCTGTGTCCACCGCTGGGTCCCGCTGTGTCCACCGCTGTGTCCCGCTGTGTCCCCGCTCTGTCCTGCTGTGTCCACCGCTGTGTCCCGCTGTGTCCCCCGTTGTGTCCCGCTGTGTCCCCCGTTCTGTCCCCCTGTGTCCACCGCTGTGTCCCGCTGTTTCCCCCGCTGTGTGCCGCTGTGTCCTCGCTGTGTCCCCCGTTGTCTCACTCTCTGTCCCCCACTGTGTCTCACGCTTTGCCCTGCTGTGTCCCACTGTGTTCCGCTGTGTCCCGCTGTGCACACCACTGTGTCCCGTTGTGTCCACAGCTGTGTACCATACTGTA
>NW_012308858.1:0-2521 GCF_000151885.1 Dipodomys ordii | reverse complement strand
CCAAAAGTCTGGGAAAAAAATAGATAGGCCATAAAACTGAGAGAGGCTGCAGGATGAGCCAAAAGAAGAGTCTCAGAGAATAGCCACTGATGACCCCTCTGAGAATAGCCACTGATTCCAGATAAACCATAATCCCACCCACACTTAACTTCACTTGCAGAGGCTCCAACCTGCAGAAACTAGTTACCTCCTTCCTGTGCTACCAACCAAAGCAAATCCCCTCTTGCACTGTTAGGCTGGGTGGAGGGACATAAAGACTCCAAATTTATAAGGCAGAACCCATATCTGGATGCTCAAACTGATTTGAGAAGCCAACTAAGCCTCAGGGAAATTTACTACTGTAAGGAAATCAAAGGCTCCATCAAGAAGACTTGATAGTGAATATTAGAGAGACACAGACCCCCCCCAAATAAATTGAAGACTTTTTTAAATTTAAATTTAAATCTTTCTGTTTTCAAATTTATTTTTTTCTTCATTGCTGCTCTATATATTCCTAGATCTACAGCCTACAGTGACTACTAAGCTTATTTCTTAATTGTGTGCATACTTAATTCAGGCTATATTTTGATTACTCAATTCTTTATACCTCAATTTTGCATTATTAATTTTTGTATTATTATTTTATAAATACATGATTTTTTCTTAATTTTTTTCTGAATTTACGTCCTACTTTTTTCTGCCCTTTTCTTTTTCTATATTCCCTTATTTTTATTTCTTCTATTTTTCATTATATCTCTTTCTTTTAATTTCGCTTAAACTATTTTCCTTTCTGGTGCTTCAGTCCTGCTTTGTTTCCTTTAATCCATTGAAACCTAGTTGTATGTCTTTGAGCTAGACTGTATTTGTATCCATTTTGACCTTGTCAAAGTAGCTCATCATGTTGTCCTTTCAGTTCAGATTTCTTTAAAGCTCATGACAGATTTGTTCACTGATCACACACACACACATACACACACACATATGTACAAAATCTCCACTCCTGAATCACAATACCTCAACCCAAACAAAGAAAAGGACAGATAGAGAAATACCTATGATTTTAAACCTCACAAGTGTGCAATTACAGGGCTTGAGTGTTTTTGTCTTAAAATTATGTTCTGATCTGGTATTGGATTTACTTTTGTATCCAGAAAGGAGCAATAGAGAGAAAATGCCCTTCTATGATCTTGAACCTATAAAGTCTGTGCAAATCCCAATCCTTCTCCCCCCCCCCCTGCACCGATGTTGTAAAACTCGTTTTGGACATGACAACTTGTACTTCTCATTGTTGCAACAGGTACACACCTGTATCCTTAAACAACTGGTTTTTCCCTATCTCCTCCACAAGTTATACTGACATCAAATATAGTGAAAGCAGGGGTTATACTGTGGGGGAGGGACATACAAAGCAACAAAGAGATAATCTTATAAATGTGTTAGAAACACATGCATGAAAGAAAAAAACATTAAAATACATATCTAAGGGTTCATTTTCCTGACATCACATTACCTGACCTTTTCCGTTTGACTCATACATATACTAGATATTGCAAATAAGGGAAATCATGAGACCTATGTTTCTTTGGGCCTGGCTTACTTCACTTAATATAATTTTTTCCAAGTTTTTCCATTTCCTAACAAATAGGGTGATGCCATTCTTTCTGATGGAGGCATAGAATTCCATTGTGTATATATACCACATTTTCTTGATCCATTCATCTACTGAGGGGCATCTGGGTTGGTTCCATATCTTAGCTATGGTAAATAATGCTGCAATAAACATAGTTGTGCTGGTAGCTTTAGTGTGGTCTTGTTTGTAAACATTTGGGTAAATGCCCAAAAGTGGGATTGCTGGGTCATAGGGGAGTTCTATGTGAAGTCTTTTGAGGAACCTCCATACTGCTTTCCAAAGTGGTTGAACAAGTTTACATTCCCACCAACAATGAAGTAAGGTTCCTTTCTGTCCACATCCCCTCCAGCATCTGTTGTTGTTAGAGTTCTTGATTTTTGCCGTTCTAACTGGGGTGAGGTGATATCTCAATGTTGTTTTGATTTGCATTTCTTTTATGGCTAGGGATGTTGAACATTTCTTCATGTGTCTATTGGCCATCCTTCTTTTTTCTTCAGAGAAGTTTCTGTTTAAGTCTTTCACCCACTTATTTATTGGGCAGTTGTTTCTTTGAGGATTTGTTGTTGGGGGGTTTAATTTTTTGAGTTCCAAGTATATTTTAGATATGAGACCCTTGTCCGTTGTATGGCTAGTAAAGATCTTCTCCCAATCCGTGGGCTTTCTATTGATCTTGCTAGCTATGTCATTTGCCCTGCAGAAGCTCTGCAACTTCATGCAATCCCATTTGTCCAACCTTTCTTTGAATTGTTGTGTTTCCGGGTCTCTATTCAAAAATTTTGGCCTGAGCCAAGGAGACCTAGGGTTTCTCCTATTCCATCCTGTAATGTTTTCAGAGTGTCTGCTTTGACTTCAAGGTCTTTGATCCATTTGGAGTTGATTCTGGTGCAGGTGATATATAAGGATCTAGCTTTA
>NW_012308857.1:0-2521 GCF_000151885.1 Dipodomys ordii | reverse complement strand
ACCCCACTGTTTCCCCCGCTGTGTCCGGCTGTGTCCCTCGCTGTGTCCCGCTGTGTCCACTGCTGTGTCCCCGCTGTGTCCCGCTCTTTCCCCGGCTGTGTCCCGCTGTGTCCTCACTGTGTCCCCCGCTGTGTCCCGCTGTGTCCCCCGCTTTGTCCTGCTGTGTCCCACTGTTTCCCCTCTGTGTCCCGCTGTGTCCCGCTGTGTCCCGGTGTGCCCGCTGTGTCCCGCTGTGTACCCCGCTGTGTCCAGCTATGTCACCGCTGTGTCCCGCTGTGGCCCATCTCTGTCTCCGCTGTCCCCCGCTGTGTCCCCCACTGTGTGCCGCTGTGTCCCGCTATGTCCCCCGCTTCATCCCGCTTTGTCCCCCGCTGTGTTCCGCTGTTTCCCGCTGTGTCCTCGCTGTGTCCCGTGGTGTCTCACTTTGTCCCCGCTGTGTCCCCAGCTGTGTGCCCGCTGTGTCCCGCTGTGTACCCCGCAGTGTCCAGCTGTGTCACCGCTGTGTCCCGCTGTGGCCCATCTCTGTCTCAGCTGTACCCCACTGTGTCCCCCGCTGTGTTCCGCTGTGTGCCGCTGTGTCCCCCGCTTTGTCCTGCTGTGTCTCCGCAGTGTCCCCGCTGTGTCCCGCTGTGTCACACTGTGTCCCGTGGTGTCCCACTTTGTCCCCCGCTGTGTCCCCCGCTGTGTCCCCCGCTGAGTCCCCTCTGTTTCGACGCTGAGTCACGCTGTTTCCCGCTGTGTCCTCGCAGTGTTCCCCGCTGTGTCCCGCTGTGTCCCCCGTTGTGTCCACCACTGTGTCCTCGCTGTGTCCACCACTGTGAACCACTGTGTCCTCGCTGTGTCCCCCGCTGTGTCCAGCTGTGTCCCCCGCTGTGTCCCGTTGTGTCCGACTGTGTCCCGCTCTGTCCCCACTGTGTCCCGCTGTGTCCCCGCTGTGTGCCCGCTGTGTCCCTCCTGTGACCCCGCTGTGTCCAGCTGTGTCCTTTTGTGTCACACTGTTTCCCTCTGTGTCCCTGCTGTGTCCCTCTGTGTACCCCGCTGTGTCCAGCTTTGTCCCCGCTGTGTCTCGCTGTGTCCCATGCTCTGTCCCACACTGTGTCCCGCAGTGTCGCCCGCTGTGTCCCGCTGTGTCCCCTGCTGTCTCCCACTTTGTCCCACGCTGTGTCCCGCTCTATCCCGCTGTGTCCTCGCTCTGTCCCCCGCTGTGTCCCGCTGTGTCCCCGCTGTTTCCCAAGCTGTGTCCCGCTGTGTTCCGCTGTGTCCTCGCTGTGTCCCCTGCTGTGTCCCATTGTGTCCCCAGCTGTGTACCCCGCTGTGTCCCGCTGTGTGCCCGCTGTATCGACGCTGTGTCCCGCTGGGTCCCGCTGTGTGCCCCACTGTGACCCTCTGTGTCCCCAACTGTGTACCCTGCTGTGTAACGCTTTGTCCCGGCTGTATCGACGCTGTGTCCCGCTGGGTCCCGCTGTGTCCTGCTGTGTCCCGCTGTGTACCCCGCTGTGTCCTGCTATGTTCCCGCACTGTCCCTGCTGTGTCCCGCTGTGTCCCACTGTGTCCCGTGGTGTCCCAGTTTGTCCCCGCTTTGTCTCGCTGTGTCCCACGCTCTGTCCCACACTGTGTCCCGCAGTGTCCCCCGCTGTGTTCCGCAGTGTCCCCCGCTGTGTCCTGCTGTGTCCCCCGCTGTGTCCCGCTGTGTCCTCGCTGTGTTCCCCGCTGTGTCCCGCTGTGTCCGACTGTGTCCCGCTGTGTCCCCGCTGTGTCCCGCTGTGTCCCGCTGTGTCCCCGCTGTTTTCCCGCTGTGTCCCGCTGTGTCCCCCGCTGTGTCCCGCTGTGTCCGACTGTGTCCCGCTCTGTCCCTGCTGTGTCCCGCTGTGTCCCGCTGTGTCCTCGCTGTGTCCCACGCTGTGTTCCGCTGTGTCCCCCGCTGTGTCCCACTGTGTCCCGCTGTGTCCCCGCTGTGTCCCACTGTGTCCCCCGCTGTGTCCCGCTGTGTCCCGCTGTGTCCCTGCTGTGACCCTCTCTGTCCCCGCTGTATTGACGCTGTGTCCCGGTGTGTCCCGCTGTATCCGCGATGTGTTTCCGGCTGTGTCCCGCTGTGTACCCCTCTGGGTCCCCTGCTGTGTCCCGCTGTGTCCCCTATCTGTCCCCTGCTGTCCCCCGCTGTGTCCCCCGCTGTGTCTCACTGTGTCGCCCGCTTTGTCCCGCTGTGCCCCTGCAGTGTCCCCGCTGTGTCCCACTCTGTCACACTGTGTCTCGTGTTGTCCCATTTTGTCCCCCGCTGTGACCTCGCAGTGTTTCCCGCTGTGTCCCGCTGTGTCCTCGCTGTGTTCCCCGCTGTGTCCCGCTGTGTCCCCCGTTGTGTCCACCGCTGTGTCCCGCTGTGTCCTCGCTGGGTCCCCCGCTGTGTCCCGCTGTGTCCCCCGCTGTGTCCCGCTGTGTCCGACTCTGTCCCCGCTGTATCCCGCTGTGTCCCCGAATGTGTGCCAGCTGTGTTCCCGCTGTGTACCCCGCTGTGTCCAGCTGT
>NW_012308856.1:0-2521 GCF_000151885.1 Dipodomys ordii | reverse complement strand
CAGATACAGCGGGGGACAGCGGGGAACCCCTGGGGACAGCAGGGACACAGCGGGACACAGCGGGGGACAGCGGGGACACAGCGGGACACAGCGGGGACACACCAGGGACACAGCGGGACACACCGGGGACACAGCGGGGACACAAATGGACACAGCGGGGGACATCGGGGATACAGCGGGACACAGCGGGACACAGTGGGACACAGCGGGACACAGCAGGGACACAGCAGGGACACAGCGGGTCACAGCGGGAACACAGTGGGGGACACAGCGAGGACACAGCGGGACACAGAGGGATACACAGAGAGGACACAGCCTGACACATGGGGACACAGCGGGACACAGCGGGGGACACAGAGAGGACACAGCGGGACACAAATGGGGACACAGCAAGGACACAGCGGGACACAGCGGGAAAGAGCGGGACACAGCGGGGGACACAGCCGGGGACACAGCGGGGTACAGCGGCACACAGTGGGGACACAGCGCTGGACACAGCGGGGGACACAAGGGGTGACACAGCGGGACACAGTGGGTGACACAAAGGGACACAGCGGGGGACACTGTAGCGGACACCGTGGGACTTATCGGGACACAGCGGAACACAGCGGGGAACACAGCGGGGAACACAGCGGGACACAGCGGGACACAGCGGGGGACACAGTATGGACACAGCGGGTCACAACGGGGAAATAGTGGGGGACACAGCGGGGGACACAGCGGGATACAGAAGGACACAGCGAGGACACAGTGGGACACAGGAGGACACAGCGGGGACACAGCGGGGACACAGCGGGGGACACAGTGGGACACAGCAGGGGATACAGCGAGTACACAGCGGGACACAGCCGGATACAGAAGGACACAGAGTGGAACACAGCGGGGGACACAGCGGGACACAGCGGGTCACAGCGGGGAAATAGTGGGGGACACAGCTGGAGACACAGCGGGATACAGAAGGACACAGCGAGGACACAGCGGGACACAGGAGGACACAGCGGGGACACAGTGGGACACAGCGGGGACACAGAGGGACATAGAGGTTACACAGCCAGGACACACCAGGGACACAGCGGAACAGAGCGGGGACACAGCCGGGACCCAGCGGGACCCAGCGGGCACCCAGCGGGGACACAGCGGGACACAGAAGGGGACACAGAGGCGGACACAGCAGGACACAGCAGGACACAGCGGGAGACAGCGGGGACACAGAGAGGACACAGCGGGACACAGCGGGGAACACAGCGGGGAACACAGCGGGGGACACAGCAGGGCACAGCTGGGGACACAGCAAGGACACAGCGGGTCACAGTGGGGAAATAGTGGGGGACACAGCGGGGGACACAGCGGGATACAGAAGGACACAGCGAGGACACAGCGGGACACTGGAAGACACAGCGGGGACACAGCTGGGACACAGCGGGGGACACAGTGGGACACAGCGGGGACAGAGAGGGACTCAGCGGTTACAGAGCGAGGACACACCAGGGACACAGCGGGACACAGCGAACACACTGCGGGGACACAGCGGGACACAGACTAGACACAGCGGGACACAGCGGGGGATACAGCGGGGGACAGCGGTGACACACCGGCGGACAGCGGGGACAGAGCGGGACACAGCGGGACACAGCGGGACACAGTGGGACACTGCGGGGACACAGAGGGACACAGCGGGGGACACATCGGGACACAAATGGGGACACAGCAAAGACTCAGCGGGACACAGCGGGAAAGAGCAGGACACAGTGGGGGACACAGCGAAGACACAGTGGGACACAGAAGGACACACAGCGAGGACACAGCGTGACACATGTGGACACAGTGGGACACAGCGGGGACACAGCGGGGACCCAGCGGGACCCAGCGGGGGACACAGCGGGGGACAACGGGGACACATATGCGGACAGCGGGGACACAACGGGACACAGCGGGGGACATCGGGGACACTGCAGGACAAAGCGGGACACATCGGGACACAGCAGGGATACAGCGGGTCACAGCGGGGAAACATTGGGGGACACAGCGGAGTACACAGCGGGATGCAGAAGGACACATCGAGGACACAGCGGGGACATAGGGTGACACTGCGGGACACAGCGGGGACACAGCGGGGACACAGCGGGAGACATTGGGGACACAGCGAGGATACTTCGGGACACAGCGGGACACCGCATGGACACAGCGGGTCTCATTGGGGAAATAGTGGGGGACACATCGGGGGATATATTGGGATACAGAAGGACTCAGTGAGGACACATTGTTTCACTTTATGACTTTTTGGGAACATTGCGCGGATACAGTTTGGGACATTGTGGTTCCTAGTTGGGACTCAGAGGGACTCCGCGGTTACATAGCGAGGACACACCTGCGTCTCAGTGTTTCTTTTTTCACTTCAGCTTGATACTTCGTGGGATACAGCGGGGGATTGCGCTTTACTCTCCTGCGGACAGCGGGGACATATTCTTGATTTTTTTGGATTTATTGTTGGGATATTCTTTGACTTATTGGGGGGACCATC
>NW_012308855.1:0-2521 GCF_000151885.1 Dipodomys ordii | reverse complement strand
AGCACGGGACACAGCGAGGACACAGTGGGGGACACAGTGGGGGACACAACGGGACACAGCGGGGAACGCAGCGGGGGACACAGCGGGACACAGCGGGACACAGTGCGGGACACTGGGGGGACACAGCGGGACACAGCCGGGGACACAGCGAGGACACATTGGGACACAGTGGGGGACAGAGCGTGGAACACAGCGAGACACAGCGTGGACAAAGCTGGACACAGCGTGGTACACAGAGGGACACAGCGCGGGACAAAGCGGGAGACACCGGGGGACACAGCAAGGACACAGCGGGACACAGAGGCGACACAGAGGGGACTCAGCGGGGGACACAGCGGGAGACAAAGCAGGACAGCATGGGACACAATGTGACACAGCGGGACACAGCGGGGACACTGCGGGAACACAACGGGACAAAGCAGGGGACACAGCGGGACACAGCGGGACACATCGGGACAAAGTGGGGACACTGCGGGCACACAGCCGGACAAAGCGGGGTTCACAGCGAGACACAGGGGGAAACAGCGGGACACAGTGGGGACACAGTGGTTACAGAGCTGGACATAACGGAGTACATAGCGGGACACAGCGGGCACACAGCGGGGACACAGCGGGACACAGCAGGACACAGCAGGGACAGATCGGGGCACAGCGGGACACAGCGGGACACAACGGGGGACACAGCGAGGACACAGCGGGACAGGTCGGGACACAGCGGGGGACAAAGAAGGAGACAGAAGGGGACACAGCGAGGACACAGCGGGACACAGCGGAGACACAGCATGGACTCAGCGGGGGACACAGCGTGGGACAAAGCAGGACACCACGGAACACAGCGGGACACAGCCGGAAACAGAGGTGACCCTGCGGGGACACAGCGAGACACAGCGGGAGACACAGCGGGACACAGCAGGACACAGCTGGTGACACAGCGAGACACAGTGGGGGACAGAGCATGGGACACAGCGAGACACAGCGGGGACACAGCTGGAAACAGCGGGGTACACAGAGGAACACAGCGGGGACACAGCGGGGAAACAGCGTGAAACAACAGGACACAGCGGGACACAACGGGGGACACAACGAGGACACAGTGGCACACAGCTTGAGACACAGCGGGACACAGTGGGACACATCGGGATACACAGTGGGACACAGCGGGAGACACAGCGAGGACACACTGGGACACAGCGGGGACACAGCAGGACTCAGCTGGGGACAAAGCAGTACACAGCGGGACACAGCGGGACACAGCGGGGACACAGCAGGGACACAGCGGGAGACACAGCGGGACACAGCAGGGGACACAGAGGGGTACACAGCGGGACACAGCAGGAAGACAGCGAGGACACCGCGGAATACAGCGTGGGACACAGCCAGGACACAGCGGGACACAGCGGGACACAGCAGGGACACCGCAGTAGACACAGCGGGACACAGTGGGGGATACAGTGGGACACAGCGGGGGACACAGGGAGGACACAGCGGGACCCAGCGGGACCCAGCGTCGAAAAAGCGAGGACAGAGCGGGACACAGCGAGGTACACAGCTGGGGATACAACGGGACACAGCGGGGGACACTGCGGGACACAGTGGGACGCAGCGGGGACACTGAGGGAACATAGCGGGACACAGCGGGGTACACAGCGGGACATAGCGCGACAGAGCTGGGGACACAGCGGGGACACAGTGGGACACAGCGCGGGACACAGCGAGGACACAGTGGGGGACACAGTGGGGGACACAACGGGACACAGCGGGGAACGCAGCGAGGGACACAGCAGGCCAGAGACCGGGACACTGGGGGGACACAGCGGGACACAGCGGGGGACACAGCGAGGACACATTGGGACACAGTGCGGGACAGAGCGTGGAACACAACGAGACACAGCGGGAACAAAGCTGGACACAGCGTGGTACACAGAGGGAAACAGCGGGGACACAGCGGGACACAGCGGAGGAAACAGTGGGACATAGCGTGGGACACAGCGAGGACACAGCGGGACACAGCGGGAGACACAGCGGGACACAGCGGGGGACAAAACGGGGGACACAGCGGGGGACAAAACGCGTGACACAGCGGGACACAGCGGGAAACAGTGGGGGACACTGGGGGGACACAGCGGGACACAGCGGGACATAGCGGGGGACACAGGGAGGACACAGCAGGACACAGCGGGGGACACAGCGAGGACACATTGGGACACAGCGGGGACACAGCGGGACTCAGCGGGGGACACAGCAGTACACAGCGGAACACAGCGGGAAACAGCGGGGGACACAGAGGGGGATACAGCGGGACACAGCGGGGAACACAGCGAGGACACAGCGGGACCCAGGGGGACACAGCGTCGATACAGCGGGGACACAGCGGGACACAGTGGGGTACACAGCTGGGGGCACAACGGGACACAGCAGTGGACACAGGGAGGACACAGCAGAACACAGCGTGGGAAACAACGAGGACACAGCGGATCACAGAGGGACACAACACGACACAGCGGGGACACAGCAGTAGAGA
>NW_012308854.1:0-2521 GCF_000151885.1 Dipodomys ordii | reverse complement strand
AAGCAGAAGCAGAAGCAGGGGGAGAATCTGAAGAAGGATAAGGAGAAGGAGCAGCAGAAGGAGAAGCAGAAGCAGAATGAGAAGCAGAAACAGAAGGAGAACAAGAAGGAGAAGCAGGAAAATCAGAAGAAGCAGAAGTAGAAGCAGAAAGAGAAGGAGAAGAAGGAGAAGCAGAAGTAGCATCAGAAGAAACAGAAGAAGAAGAAGCAGAAGAAACAGAAGCAAAAGAAACAGAAGAAGGACAAGAGCAGAAGCAGAAGCAGAAGGAGAAGAAGAAGCAGAAGGAGAAGCAGTAGGAAAAGCAGAAGAACGAGAAGGAGAAGGAGAAGCAGAAGGAGAATCAGAAGGAGAAGCAGAAGAAGGAGAAGGAGAAGCAGAAGCAGAAGAAGCAGCAGAAGGAGAAGCAGAAGCAGAAGAAGATGCAGAAGGAGAAGCAGGAGAAGCAGAAGAAGCAGAAGCAGAAGAAGAAGCAGAAGAAGGAGAAGGAGAAGGAGAAGGAAGGGCAGCAGAAGCAATAGTAGAAGCAGAAGGAGAAGCAGAAGAATGAGGAGAAGAAAGAGAAGCAGGAAAAGCACAAATGCAGAAGCAGGAGAAGCAGCAGCAGGAGAAGACGAAGCAGAAGAAGATGCAGAACGAGAAGCAGGAGAAGCAGAAGAAGCAGAAGCAGAAGGAGAAGCAGAAGTAGGAGAAGGAGAAGGAGAAGGAAGGGCAGCAGAAGCAATAGGAGAAGCAGAAGGAGAAGCAGAAGCAGAATGAGAGGCAGAAAGAGAAGCAGTAGAAGCAGAAGAAGCAGGAAAAGCAGAAGCAGAAGAAAGAGAAGAAGAAGAAGAAGAAGAAGAAGAAGAAGAAGAAGAAGAAGAAGAAGAAGAAGAAGAAGAAGAAGAAGAAGAAGAAGAAGAAGAAGAAGAAGAAGAAGAAGAAGAAGACGAAGAAGAAGACGAAGAAGAAGACGAAAGAGAAGACGAAGAAGAAGAAAAAGAAGAAGAAGGAGAAGCATAAGGAGAAGCAGTAGAAGCAGCAGTAGAAGCAGAAGAAGCAGAAGAAGAAAAAGAATAAGCAGAAGAAGCAGAAGCAGAAGCAGTGGGAGAAGCAGAAGAAGGAGAAGGAGAAGCAGAAGCAGAAACAGAAGGAGAACAAGAAGGAGAAGCAAGAGAATCAGAAGAAGCAGAAGTAGAAGCAGAAAGAGGAGAAGAACGAGAAGCAGAAATAGAATCAGAAGAAACAGAAGAAGAAGAAGCAAAAGAAACAGAAGAAGGAGAAGAAGCAGAAGCAGAAGGAGAAGCAGAAACAGAAGGAAAAGCAGAAAGAGAAACTGGAGAAGCAGAAACAGCAGCAGCAGGAGAAGCAGAAGCAGAAGAAGCCGATGAAGCAGAAGCAGAACCTGAAGCAGAAGGAGAAGCAGGAGAAGCAAAAGAAGCAGAATCTGGAGAAGCAGGAGAAGCAGAAGCAGAAAGAGAAGCAAAAGCAGAAGGAAAAGCATAAGGAGAAGCAGAAGAAACAGAAGAAGCAGAGGCAGTAGCAGAAGAAGCAGAAGATGCAGAAGCAGAAGGAGAAGCAGAAGGAAAAGCAGAAGAACGAGAAGGAGAAGGAGAAACAGAAGGAGAAGCAGAAAGAGAAGCAGAAGAAGGTGCAGGAGAAGGAAAATCAGCAGGAGAAGCAGAAAGAGCAGCAGAAGGAGAAGCAGGAGATGCAGAAACAGGAGAAGCAGAAGCAGAAGAAACAGGAGAAGGACAAGAAGCAGAAGCAGAGGGAGAAGCAGAAACAGAAGGAGAAGCAGAAAGAGAAGGAGGGGAAGCAGAAGAAGCAGAAGCAGGAGAAGCATAAGCAGAAGAAACAGGAGAAGCCGAAGAAGCAGAAGCAGAATCTGAACCAAAAGGAGAAACAGAAGAAGCACAATCTGAAGCAGAAGAAACAGAAATAGTAGAATAAGCAGAAGCAGAAGCAGCAGGAGAAGCAGAAGAAGAAGACGTAGAAGGCGAGAGAGAAGGATTAGGAGTAGGAGAAGCAAAAGGATAAGCAGAAGCAGAAAGAGACGCAGAAGGAGAAGCAGCACGATATTTAGGAGAAGCAGGAGAAGCAGAAGCAGGAGAAGTAGAAGAAACAGAAGACGCAGAAGCAGAATGAGAAGCAGAAGGAGAAATTGAAGCAGAAGCAGCAGGAGAAGCAGAAGCAGAAGGAGAAGCAGAAGAAGGAGAAGGAGAAGCAGAAAGAGAAGCAGAATGAGAAGCAGAACGAGAAGCAGGAGAAGCAGAAGCAGGAGAAGCAGAAGCAGAAGAAACAGAAGAAGGAGAAGAAGCAGAAGTAGAAGGAGAAGCAGAAACAGAAGGAAAAGCAGAAAGAGAAGCAGGAGAAGCAGAAGAAGCAGCAGCAGGAGAAGCAGAAGCAGAAGAAGTCGAAGAAGCATTAGCAGAACCTGAAGCAGAAGAGAAGCACGAGAAGCAGAAGAAGCAGAACCTGGAGAAACAGAAAGAGAAGCAGAAGCAGAAAGAGAAGCAAAAGCAGAATGAGAAGCAGAAGAAAC
>NW_012308853.1:0-2521 GCF_000151885.1 Dipodomys ordii | reverse complement strand
ACCACATCCAGCTCCTCCTCCACCTCCTCCTCCTCCTCCTCCTCCTCCTTCTTCATATTCTTCTTCTTCTTCTTCTTCTTCTTCTTCTTCTTCTTCTTCTTCTTCTTCTTCTTCTTCTTCTTCTCTTCTTCTTCTCATATTCTTCTTCTTCTTCTTCTTCTTCTTCTGCGGCTCTTCCTTCTCCTACTTCTCCTTCTCCTTCTGCTTCTGCTTCTTCTGCTTCTCCTGCTTCTCCTTCTGCATCTTCTTCTGCTTCTGCTTTTCCTTCTGCTGCTTCTTCTGCTTCTGTTTCTCCTTCTGCTTCTCCTTCTGCTTCTTCTGCTTCTGCTTCTCCTTCTGCTTCTTCTGCTTCTCCTTCTGATTCTCCTTCTGCTTCTCCTTCTGTTTCTCCTTCTCCTTCTCGTTCTCCTGCTTTTCTTTCTGCTTCTCCTTCTGCTTCTGCTGCAACTGCTACTGCTTCTTCTGTTTCTTCTGCGTCTCCTTCTGTTTTGATTCTCTTTCAGCTTCTGCTTCTCCTTCAGCTTCTCATTCAGCTTCTCCAGATTCTGCTTCTTCTGCTTCTCCTGCTTCCGCTTTTGCTTCAGGTTCTGCTTCTGCTTCTTCGGATTCTTATGCTTCTGCTTCTCCTGCTTCTGCTTCTTCTGCTTCCCCTCCTCTTCCTGCTTCTCCTTCTGTTTCTGCTTCTCCTTCTGCTTCTGCTTCTTGTCCTTCTCCTGTTTCTTCTGCTTCTGCTTCTCCTGCTTCTGCTTCTTCTGCTTTTCCCGCTTCTATTTCTGCTTCTGCTTCTCCTGCTACTGCTTCTTCTGCTTCTTCTGCTTCTCTTTCTGCTTCTCCTTCTGCTTCTGCTTCTCCTTCTGCTCCTTCTCTTTCTTCTGTTTCTTCTTCTTCTGCTTCTCTCGCTTCTGCTTCTTCTGCTTCTCCTGCTTGTCCTTCTCCTTCTGCTTCTCCTTCTCCTTCTTCTCCTTCTCTTTCTGCTTCTGCTTCTGCTTCTTCTGATTCTCCAACTTTTCCTTCTTCTTCTCCTTCTGTTTTTGCTTCTCTTTCTGCTTCTGCATCTCCTTCTGCTTCACCTTCTGCTGCTCTTTCTCCTTCTTCTGTTTCTCCCTCTGCTTCTGCTTCTTATGCTTCTTCTTTATCTTCTGCTTCTGCTTCTCCTGCTTCTGCTTCTTATGCTTCTACTGCTTCTTCTTCTGCTTCTGCTTCTTCTGCTTCTACTTCTCTTTGTGCTTCTGCTTCTCCTGCTTGTTTTTCTGTTTCTTCTGCTGCTTCTCCTTCTGCTGCTTCTTCTACTTCTTCTCCTTCTCTTTTTGCTTCGCCTTCTGCTTCTGCTTCTTCTGTTTATCTTGCCTGAATTTCTGATTCTACTTCTTCTGCTGCTTCTCTTTCTGCTTCTGCTTCTACTTCTGATTCTGATTCTGCTTCTTCTGCTTCTTCTCTTTCGGCCTCTCCTGCTTCTGCTTCTTGTGCTTCTCCTGCTTCTCTTTCTGCTTCTCATTCCGCTTCTGCTTCTCCTTCTGCTTCTGCTTCTCCTCCTTCTCCTTCTCCTACATCTGCTTCTCCTTCATCTTCTGCTTCTTCTGCTACTCCTTCTGCATCTTCTTCTGCTTCTGCTTCTCCTTCTTCTGCTTCTCCTTCTTATTCTCCTACTGCTTCTCCTTCTGTTTCTCCTTCTCCTTCTTGTTCTTCTGCTTTTCCATCTGCTTCTCGTTCTGCTTCTGCTACAACTGCTACTGCTTCTACTTCTTCTGTTTCTTCTGCTTCTCCTTCTGATTTTGATTCTCTTTCTGCTTCTGCTTCTCCTTCTGCTTCTCCTTCTGCTTCTCCAGATTCTGCTTCTTCTGCTTCTCCTGCTTCTCCTTCTGCCTGAGGTTCTCCTTTTGCTAATTCGTGTTCTTATGCTTCTGCTTCTCCTGCTTCTGCTTCTTCTGCTTCCCCTCCTTCTCTTTCTGCTTCTCCTTCTGTTTCTGTTTCTCCTTCTGCTTCTGCTTCTTGTCCTTCTCCTGTTTGTTCTGCTTATGCTTCTCCTGTTTCTGCATCTCCTGCTCCTCCTTCTGCTGCTCTTTCTGCTTCTCCTGCTGCTTTTCCTTCTCCTGCTCCTTCTACTGCTTCTCTTTCTGCTTCTCCTTCTGTTTCTCCTTCTCCCTCACCTTCTCGTTCTTCTGCTTTTCCTTCTGCTTCTCCTTCTGCTTCTGCATCTTCTGCTTCTTCTGCTACTGCCTCTGCTTCTTCTCTTTCTTCTGCTTCTCCTTCTGCTTAACCTTCTGCTTTTGCTTCTCTTTCTGCTTCTGTTTCTCCTTCTGCTTCTCCAGATTCTGCTTCTTCTTCTTCTCCTTCTGCTTCAGGTTCTGCTTCTGCTTCTTCGGCTTCTTCTACTTCTGCTTCTCCTGCTGCTGCTTCTTCTGCTTCTTTTTCTGCTTTTCCTTTTTTTCTGCTTCTCCTTCTGCTTCTGCTTCTTCTCCTTCTTCTGTTTCTTCTACTTCTGCATCTCCTTCTTTTGCTTCTCCTGCTTCTCGTTCTGCTT
>NW_012308852.1:0-2522 GCF_000151885.1 Dipodomys ordii | reverse complement strand
TCATCCCCTGCTGTCTCCCTCTCTGTCCCCTGCTGTGTCTCACGCTTTGTCCCCGCTGTGTCCCACTGTGTCCCGCTGTGTCCGGCTGTGCCCCCACTGTATCCCGTTGTGTCCACAGCTGTGTACCACGCTATGTAACGCTGTGTCCCTGCTTTATCGACGCTGTGTCCCACTGTGTCCCGCTGTGTCCTCGCTGTGTTCCGCGCTGTGTCCCCCGCTGTGTCCTCGCTGTGTCCCCTGCTGTGTCCCACTGTGTCCTCACTGGGTCCCCCACTGTGTCCCGCTGTGTCCCCCGCTGTGTCCCCCGCTGTGTCCTCGCTCTGTCCCCCCCTGCTGTGTCCCGCTGTGTCCCACTGTGTCCCCGCTGTGTGCCTGCTGTGTCCCGCTGTGTCTCCCGCTTTGTCCCGCTGTGTCCCCGCTGTGTCCCGCTGTGTCCCGCTGTGTCCCCGCTGTGTGCCCGCTGTGTCCTGCTGTGTACCCCGCTGTGTCCAGCTGTGTCACCGCTGTGTCTCGCTGTGGCCACTCTCTGTCTCCGCTGTCCCCCGCTGTGGCCCCCGCTGTGGCCCGCTGTGTCCCGCTGTGTCCCCCGCTTTTTCCTGCTGTGTCCCGCAGTGTCCCCGCTGTGTCCCGCTGTGTAACACTGTGTCCCGTGTTGTCCCACTTTGTCCCCCGCTGTGTCCCCCGCTGAGTCCCCTCTGTGTCGCCTCTGTGTCCCCCTGTGTCCTCGCTGTGTGCCCCGCTGTCTTCCGCTTTGTCTCCGGCTGTGTTCCGCTGTGTCCCCGCTGTGTCCCCAGCTGTGTCCTGCTATGTTCCCGCAGTGTCCCCGATGTGTCCCACTGTGTCCCGCTGTGTCCTCGCTGTGTCCCCAGCTGTGTACCCCACTCTGTCCCGCTGTGTCCCCCGCTGTGTCTCTGCTGTGTCCCCGCTGTGTCCCGCTTTGTCCTGCTGTGTACTGCTGTGTCCCCCGCTGTGTCCCGCTGTGTACTGCTGTGTCCCCCGCTGAGTCCCGCTGTGTCCCCGGTGTGTCCCAATGTGTCCTCGCTGTGTCCCGCGCTGGGTCCCGCTGTGCCCCCCTGTGTCCCCCGCTGTGTCCCACTGTGTCTGGCTGTGTCCCCCGCTGTGTCCCCTGCTGTGTCCCCCGCAGTGTCAGCGCTCTGTCCCGCTGTGTCCTCGCTGTGTCCCCCGCTGTCTCCCGATCTGTACCCCTCTGTGTCTCAAGCTTTGTCCCCGCTGTGTCCCCCGGTGAGTCGCCGCTGTGTCCCCGCTTTGTCCCGCTGAGTCCTCCATGTGTCCCCCGCTGTGTCCCGCTGTGTCCGGCTGTGTCCCCAGCTGTGTCCCCCGCTGTGTCCCCCGCTGTGCCCTGCAGTGACCCTCTCTGTCCGCTGTGTCCTCGCTGTGTCCCGCTGTGTCCCCGCTGTGTCCCCCGCTGTCTCCAGCTCTGTCCCCTGCTGTGTCTCATGCTTTGTCCCCGCTGTGTCCCACTGCGTCACGCTGTGTCCCGCTGTGCCCCCACTGTGTCCCGTTGTGTCCACAGCTTTGTACCATGCTGTGTAACGCTGTGTCTCCGCTGTATCTACGCTGTGTCCCGCTGGGTGCCGCTGTGTCCTCGCTGTGTTCCCCACTGTGTCCAGCTGTTTCCCCCACTGTGTCCCCCACTGTGTCCTCGCTGTGTCCCCCGCTGTGTCCCGCTGTGTCCCGCTGTGTCCTCGCTATGTCCCGCTCTGTGTCCTCGCTGTGTCCCCTGCCGTGTCCCGCTGTGTCCCCCGCTTTGTCCCGCTGTGTCCCCGCAGTGTCCCTGCTGTGTCCCGCTGTGTCCCACTGTGTCCTTGGTGTCCCGATTTGTCCCCCACTATGTCCCCTGCTGAGTCCCCTTTGTGTCCCCGCTGTGTCCTGCTGTGTCCTCCGCTGTGTCCTGCTGTGTCCCGCTGTGTCCTGCTGGGTCACGCTGTGTCCCGCTGCGTCCCCGCTGTGTCCCGCTGTGTCCCGCTTTGTCCCCCATTGTGTCCCGCAGTGACCCCGCTGTATCCCGCTGTGTCCCACTGTGTCCCGTGGTGTCCCGCTTTGTCCCCCGCTGTGTCCCCGGCTGAGTCTCGCTGTGTCCCCACTGTGTCCTCTCTGTGTCCCCCGCTGTGTCCTGCTTTGTTCCCCACTGTGTCTCCCGTTTTGTCCCTGCTGTGCCCCACTCTGTCCCGCTGTGTCCCCCACTGTGTCCCGTTGTGTCAACAGCTGTGTACCCCGCTGTGTCCCGCTGTGTCCCCGCTGTATCTTCGCTGTGTCCCGCTGGGTCCTGCTGTGTCTCTCTCTGTGTTCCCCACTGTGTCCCGCTGTGTCTCCCGCTGTGTCCCTCGCTGTGTCCCCCGCTGTGTCCCGCCGTGTCCCACTGTGTCCCCCGCTGTGTCCTTGCTGTGTCCCTGCTGGGTCCCGCTGGGTCCCGCTGGGTCCCCACTCTATCGACGCTGTGTCCCGCTGTGTCTCTCGCTGTGTCTCTCGCTGTGTCCCGCTGTGTCCCCGGCTGTGTCCGG
>NW_012308851.1:0-2522 GCF_000151885.1 Dipodomys ordii | reverse complement strand
TCTACTATTTCTGTTTCTTCTGCTTCTGCTTCAGATTGTGCTTCTTCTGTTTCTCCTTCTGCTTCAGATTCTGCTTCTGCTTCTTCGGCTTCTCCTGTTTCTTCTGCTTCTGCTTCTCCTGCTTCTTCAGCTTCTCCTGCTTCTGTTTCTGCTTCTCCTTCTGCTTCTGCTTTTCCTTCTGCTTCTGCTCTTCTCCTTCTTCTGTTTTTTTTGCTTCTGTTTCTTCTTCTTCTTCTTCTTCTGTTTCTTCTGATTCTACTTCTGCTTCTCCTTCTTCTACTTCTCTTTCTGTTTCTACTTCTGCTTCTTCTGATTCTCCTGCTTCTCCTTTTGTTCTCCTTCTGTTTCTGCTTCTCTTTCTGCTTCTGCTTCTCCTTCTGCTGCTCCTCCTCCTTCTCCTTCTTCTGCTTCTACCACTGCTTCTGCTCCTGCTTCTTTTGCTTATTCTATTTCTTCTGCTGCTCCTGCATCTACTGCTTCTCCTTATGCTTCTCCTTATGCTTCTCCTTATGCTTCTCCTTCTCCTTCTTCTTCTTCTTCTTCTTCTTCTTCTTCTTCTTCTTCTTCTTCTTCTTCTTCTTCTTCTTCTTCTTCTTCTTCTTCTTCTTCTTCTTCTTCTTCTTCTTCTCTTTCTTCTGCTTCTCCTGATTTTTCTGCTTCTACTGCTTCTCTTTTTGCTTCTCATTCTGCTTCTGCTTCTCCTTCTGCTTCTCCTATTACTTCTGCTGCCCTTCCTTCTCCTTCTCCTTCTCCTACTTCTATTTCTCCTTCTGCTTCTTCTTCTTCTCCTGCTTCTACTTCTGCATCTTCTTCTGCTTCTGCTTATCCTTCTTCTGCTTCTCCTTCTGATTCTCCTTCTGCTTCTCCTTCTGCTTCTGCTCCTTCTATTTCTTCTGTTTCTTCTTCTTCTGCTTCTCCCGCTCTGCTTCTTCTGCTTCTCCTGCTTCTCGTTCTGCTTCTCTTCGTCGGCTTCTCTTTCTACTTCTCCTTCTGCTTCTTCTGATTCTGCTTCTTCTCCTTCTTCTTCTCCTTCTGCTTGTGCTTCTTCTGCTTCTCCTGCTACTCCTTCTGCTTGTGCTTTTCCTTCTGCTTCTTCTTCTGCTTCTGCTTCTCCTTCTTCTGCTTCTCTGTCTGTTTCTGCTTCTTCTGTTTTTCCTGCTTCTCCTTCTGCTTCTCATTCTTCTTCTCCTTCTGTTTCTCCTTGGCGTTATTCTGCTATTCCTTCTGCTTCTCTATCTGCTTCTGCATCTTCAGCTTCTTCTGCTACTGCTTCTGCTTCTGCTTCTTCTGTTTCTTCTGCTTCTCTTTCTGCTTCTCCTTCTGCTTTTGCTTCTCTTTCTGCTTCTGCTTCTCCTTCTGGTTCTCCTTCTTCTCCAGATTCTGCTTTTTCTGCTTCTCCTGCTTCTCCTTCTGTTTGAGGTTCTGCTTCTGCTTCTTCAGCTTGTTCAGCTTCTATTTCTGCTTCTCCTTCTGTTTCTGCTTCTCTTTCTGCTTCTGCTTCTTATCCTTCTTCTATTTCTTTTGATTCTGCGTCTCCTGCTTCTGCTTCTCCTGCTTCTCCTTCTGTTTCTCTTTATGCTTCTCCTTCTGCTTCTCCTTCTTCTGCTTCTACTTCTGCTTCTGCTTCTGCTTCTGCTTCTCTTTCCGCTGCTCTTTCAGCTTCTCCTGCTGCCTTTCCTTCTCCTGCTCCTTCTTCTGCTTCTCTTTCTGCTTCTCCTTCTGTTTCTCTTACTCCTTCTCCTTCTAGTTCTTCTGCTTTTCCTTCTGCTTCTCCTTCTGCTTCTGCATCTTCTGCTTCTTCTGCTACTGCCTCTGCTTCTTCTGTTTCTTCTGCTTCCCCTTCTGCTTCTCCTTCTGCTTTTGCTTCTCCTTCTGCTTCTGCTTCTCCTTCTGCTTCTCCAGATTCTGCTTCTTCTGCTTCTCCTGCTTCTCCTTCTGCTTCAGGTTCTGCTTCTGCTTCTTCGTCTTCTTGTGTTTCTGCTTCTCCTGCTGCTGCTTCTTCTGCTTCTCCTGCGTCTCTTTCTGCTTTTCCTTCTGTTTCTGCTTCTCCTTCTGCTTCTTCTCCTTCCTATGTTTCTTCTGCTTCTGCTTCTCCTGCTTCTGCTTCTTCTGCTTCTCCTGCTTCTCCTTCTCATTCTCCTTCTCTTTCTGCTTCTGCTTATCCTTCTGTTTCTCCTACTCCTAATCCTTCTCTTTCTCCTTCTCCTTCTTCTTCTTCTGCTTCTCCTGCTTAATCTTCTTCTACTTCTACTGCTTTTTCAGTTTCTTCTTCTTCTGCTTCAACTTCTGCTTATTCAGATTCTCCTTCTGCTTCTCCTTCTGCTACTGATATACACCAAAAGCATCTTCTGTTTCTGCTACTCCTGCTTCTTCTTCTTCTGCTTCTCCTACTTCACCTTCTGCTTCACCGTCTCCTTCTCCTTCTCCTTCAATTTCTCCTTAAAAAGCTTCACAATCTGCTTCTACAATTGCTTCACCAAATATATAACTTCTGTTTCTCCATCTGCTTCTCCTTCAGCTTC
>NW_012308850.1:0-2522 GCF_000151885.1 Dipodomys ordii | reverse complement strand
TTCTCCTTCTGCTTCTGCTTCTTGTCCTTCTCCTGTTTCTTCTGCTTGTTCTTCTCCTGTTTCTGCATTTCTTGCTTCTCCTTCTGCTGCTCTTTCTGTTTCTCCTGCTGCTTTTCCTTCTTCTGCTCCTTCTTCTGCTTCTCTTTCTGCTTCTACTCCTGTTTCTCCTTCTCCTTCTAGTTCTTCTGCTTTTCCTTCTGCTTCTCCTTCTGCTTCTGAATCTTCTGCTTCTTCTGCTACTGCCTCTGCTTCTTCTGTTTCTTCTGCTTCTCCTTCTGCTTTTGCTTCTCTTTCTGCTTCTGCTTCTACTTCTGCTTCTCCAGATTGTGCTTCTTCTGCTTCTCCTGCTTCTCCTTCTGCTTCTGCTTCTTCTGCTTCTCCTGCTTCTCCTTCTGCATCTTCTTCTGTTTCTGTTTCTCCTTCTCCTTCTTCTGCTTCTCCTTCTGATTCTCCTTCTGTTTCTTCTTCTTCTGCTTTACCTGCTTCACTTCCTGCTTCTCCTTCTACTTCTCCTTCTGTTTCTCCTTCTCCTTCCTGTTTTTATGCTTTTCCTTCTGCTTCTGCTACACCTGCTCCTGCTTCTACTTCTTCTGTTTCTTCTGCTTCTCCTTCTGGTTTTGATTCTCTTTGTGCTTCTGCTTCTCCTTCTGCTTCTCCTTCTGCTTCTCCAGATTCTGCTTTTTCTGCTTCTCCTGCTTCTCCTTCTGCTTCAGGTTCTCCTTCTGCATCTTCGGATTCTTATGCTTCTGCTTCTCCTGCTTCAGCTTCTTCTGCTTCCCCTCCTTCTCTTTCTGCTTCTCCTTCTGTATCTGCTTCTCCTTCTGCTTCTGATTCTTGTCCTTCTCCTGTTACTTCTGCTTCTGCTTCTCCTGCTTCTGCTTCTTCTGCCTTTCCTGCTTCTCTTTCTGCTTCTCCTTCTGCTTTTCCTTCTCCTTCTTCTTCTGCTCCTTCTCCTTCTTCTGTTTCTTCTTCTTCTGCTTCTCCCGCTTCTGCTTCTTCTGCTTCTCCTGCTTCTCGTACTGCTTCAGGTTCTCCTTCTGCTTCTTCGGATTCTTATGCTTCTGCTTCTCCTGCTTCAGCTTCTTCTGCTTCCCCTCCTTCTCTTTCTGCTTCTCCTTCTGTATCTGCTTCTCCTTCTGCTTCTACTTCTTGTCCTTCTCCTGTTTGTTCTGCTTATGCTTCTCCTGTTTCTGCATCTCCTGCTCCTCCTTCTGCTGCTCTTTCTGCTTCTCCTGCTGCTTTTCCTTCTCCTGCTTCTCCTTCTGCTGCTCTTTCTGCTTCTCCTGCTGCTTTTCCTTCTCCTGCTCCTTCTTCTGCTTCTCTTTCTGCTTCTCCTTCTGTTTCTCCTTCTCCTTCTCGTTCTTCTGCTTTTCCTTCTGCTTCTCCTCCTGCTTCTGCATCTTCTGCTTCTTTTGCTACTGCCTCTGCTTCTTCTGTTTCTTCTGCTTCTACTCCTGCTTTCCTGCTTTTGCTTCTCTTTCTGCTTCTGCTTCTCCTTCTGCTTCACCAGATTCTGCTTCTTCTGCTTCTCCTGCTTCTCCTTCTGCTTCAGGTTCTGCTTCTGCTTCTTCTGCTTCTTCTGCTTCTGCTTCTCTTGCTGCTGCTGCTTCTGCTTCTCCTGTTTCTCTTTCTGCTTTTCCTTCTGTTTCTGCTTCTCCTTATGCTTCTGCTTCTTCTCCTTCTTCTGTTTTTTTCTGTTTCTGCTTCTCATGCTTCTGCTTCTCCTGCTTCACGTTCTGCTTCTTTTTCTGCTTCTCCTTCTCCTTCTCCTTCTGCTTCTCCTTCTGCTTCTGCTTCTCCTTCTGCTTCTGATTCTGCTTCAATTTCTCCTTCTGATTCTCATTCTGCTTCTGCGTCTTCTGTTTCTTCTGCTTCTCCTGCTTCTCCTACTTCTCGTGCTGCTTCTCCTTCTGCGTCTCTTTCTGCTTCTGCTTATCTCTTTGCTTCTCCTACTCCTAATCCTTCTCTTTCGCCTTCTCCTTCTGCTTTTCCTGCTACTCATGGTGCTTCTGCTTCAGCTTATTCTACCATTTCTGTTTCTTCTGCTTCTGCTTCAGATTGTGCTTCTTCTGTTTCTCCTTCTGCGTCAGATTCTGCTTCTCTTTCTTCGGCTTCTGCTTATTCTGCTTCTCGTGCTGCTGCTTCTTCTGCTTCTCCTTCTTCTCTTTCTGCTTTTACTTCTGTTTCTGCTTCTCCTTCTGCTTCTGCTTCTTCTCCTTCTTCTGTTTCTTCTGCTTCTGTTCTCCTGCTTCTGCTTTTTCTGCTTCTACTGCTTCTCCTTATGCTTCTCCTTCTTCTTCTTCTTCTTCTTCTTCTTCTTCTTCTTCTTCTTCTTCTTCTTCTTCTTCTTCTTCTTCTTCTTCTTCTTCTTCTTCTTCTTCATCTTCTTCATCTCTTTCTTCAGCTTCTGCTTTTTCCTGCTTCTTCTGCTATCCACTGCTTCTCTTTCTGCTTCTCATTCTTCTTCTGCTTCTCCTTCTGCTTTCTCCTATTGCTTCTGCTGATCTTCCTTCTCCTTCTCC
>NW_012308849.1:0-2522 GCF_000151885.1 Dipodomys ordii | reverse complement strand
GAGAAGCAGAAGATGCAGAATCTGGAGAAGCAGAAGGAGAAGCAGAAGCAGAAAGAGAAGCAAAAGCAGAAGGAGAAGCAGAAGAAACAGAAAAGCAGAGGCAGTAGCAGAAGAAGCAGAAGATGCAGAAGCAGAGAAGCAGAACCAGAAGAAAAAGAAGAAGCATAAGAAGCAGAAGAAGAGGGAGAAACAGAAGAAGGAGAAGGAGCAGCAGAAGGTGAAGCAGAAGGAAATGCAGAAGCAGAAAGAGAAGCAGAAATAGAAGAATAAGAAGGAGAAGTTGGAGAATCAGAAGAAGCAGAAGCAGAAAGAGAAGCAGAAGAAGGAGAAGGAGAAGCAGAAGGAGAAGGACAAGCAGCAGAAGCAGAAGAAGCAGAAGCGGGAGAAGCAGAAGAAGAAGAAGAAGAAACAGAAGAAGGAGAAGGAGCAGAAGGAGAAGCAGAAGCAGAAGGAGAAGCAGAAAGAGAAGCAGAAGAAGCAGTAGCAGGTGAAGCAGAAGCAGAAGAAACAGAAGAAGCCGAAGAATCAGAAGGAGAACCTGAAGCAGAAGGAGAAGCAGAAGCAGCAGAAGCTGGAAAAGCAGAAGGAGAAGAAACCGAACAAGCAGAAGAAGCAGAAGCAGAACGAGAAGCAGAAGAAGAAGGAGAAAGAGAAGGATTAGGAGTAGGAGGAGCAGAAGCAGAATAAGAAGCAGAAAGAGAAGCAGAAGAAGAAGCAGAAGGAGAAACAGAAGAAGCAGAAGCAGAATGAGAAGCACAAGAAGGAGAAATTGATGGAGAAGGAGAAGGAGACGGAGAAGCAGAAGGAGAAGTAGGAGAAGCAGAAGAAGTAGAAGCAGGAGAAGCAGAAACAGAAGAAGCAGAAGGAGAAGAGCAGAAGCAGAAGGAGAAGCAGAAGGAGAAGCAGAAGAAGCAGAAGCTGAAGCAGAAGAAGAAGAAACAGAAAAAGCAGAAGAAGCAGAAGAAGAAGCAGCAGGAGAAGCAGAAGAAGAAGAAGGAGAAGGAGAAAGAGAAGGATTA
The DNA here is from genome assembly GCF_000151885.1 of Dipodomys ordii. Lineage (NCBI taxonomy): Eukaryota > Metazoa > Chordata > Mammalia > Rodentia > Heteromyidae > Dipodomys > Dipodomys ordii. Next base: position 1,503 of record NW_012308849.1, on the reverse strand, counting down.
GGAGTAGGAGAAACAGAAGGATAAGCAGAAGCAGAAAGAGAAGGAGAATGAGAAGGAGAAGCAGGAGAAGCAGAAGAAGCAGAAGCAGGAGAAGCAGAAGCAGAAGAAACATAGGAAGGAGAAGAAGCAGAAGGAGAAGCAGAAACAGAAGGAAAAGCAGAAAGAGAAGCAGGAGAAGCAGAAGAAGCAGCAGCAGGAGAAGCAGAATCAGAAGAAGCAGAAGCAGAACCTGAAGCAGAAGGAGAAGCAGGAGAAGCAGAAGAAGCAGAATCTGGAGAAGCAGAAGGAGAAGCAGAAGCAGAAAGAGAAGCAAAAGCAGAAGGAGAAGCAGAAGGGGAAGCAGAAGAAACAGAAGAAGCAGAGGCAGTAGCAGAAGAAGCAGAAGATGCAGAAGCAGAAGGAGAAGCAGAAGGAAAAGCAGAAGAACGAGAAGGAGAAGGAGTAGGAGAAACAAGGAGAAGCAGAAAGAGAAGCAGAAGAAGGAGCAGGAGAAGGAAAAGCAGCAGGAGAAGCAGAAAGAGAAGCAGAAGGAGAAGCAGAAGCAGAAGCAGAAGAAGAAGCAGAAGAAGGAGAAGCATAAAGAGAAACAGAAGGAGAAGCAGGAGAAGCAGAAACAAAAGAAATAGAAGAAGGATAAGAAGCAGAAGCAGAAAGAGAAGCAGAAACAGAAGGAGAAGCAGAAATAGAAGCAGAAGAAGCTGAAGAAGCTAGAAGGAGAACCTGAAGCAGAAGGAGAAGCAGGAGAAGCAGAAGAAGCAGAATCTCAAGAAGCAGAATAAGAAGCAGAACGAGAAGCAGAAGCAGGAAGAGAATCAAAAGCAGAAGGACAAGCAGAAGAAACAGAAGAAGTAGAAGCAGAAGCAGTTGTAGCAGAAGCAGAAGGAAAAGCAGAAGAACAAGAAGGAGAAGGAGAAACAGAAGGAGAAACAGAAGGAGAAGCAGAAAGAGACTCAGGTAAAGCAGAAGAAGAAGAAGCAAAAGGAGAATCAGAAGGAGAAGCAGAAGAAGATGCAGAATGAGAAGCAGGAGAAGCAGAAAGAGCAGAAGCAGGAGGAGAAGCAGGAAAAGCAGAAGAAGCAGAAGCAAAAGGAGAAGCAAAAGAAGGAGAAGGAGAAGCAGAAGAAGAAGCATAAGGACAAGCACAAGCAGAAGGATATGCAGAAGGAGAAGCAGAAGAATCAGAAGCTGAAGGAGAAGCAGAAGTAGGAGAAGGAGAAGGAGGAGAAGCAGAAGGAGAAGCAGAAGCAGAATGAGAAGCAGAAAGAGAAGCAGGAGAAGCACAAGAAGCAGAAGCAGGAGAAGCCGAAAGAGAAGAAGCAGAAGAAGCAGAAACATTAGCAGAAGGAGAAGCAGAAGCAGAAGGAGAAGAAGCAGAAGAAGTAGAACCAGAAATTCAGGGAGGAGAAACAAAAGAAGCAGAAGCAGAAGCAGAAGGAGAAGCAAAAAGAGAAGCACAAGGAGTAGTAAAAGAAGCAGCAGAAGGAGAAGCAGCAGAAGAAGCAG
>NW_012308848.1:0-2523 GCF_000151885.1 Dipodomys ordii | reverse complement strand
CAGCGGGTACACAGCTGGACACAGCGGGGTACACAGAGGGACACAGCGGGCACACAGCGGGGACACAGCGGGACACAACGGGACACAGCGGGGACACAGTGGTACACAGCGGGACAAAGCGTCAGACACAGCGGGACACAGCAGGCACACAGCGGGACACAGCGGGACACAGCGGGGACAGAGCGGGACACAGCCGGACACTGCGGGACACAGCAGGGGACACAGTGGGACACAGTTGGGGACCCAGTGAGGACACAGCGGGACACAGCAGGGGACACAGCGAGGACACAGCGGGGGACACAGCGGGGGACACAGCGGAACACAGCGGGAAACACAGCGAGGAAACAGCGGGACACAGCGTCGATACAGCGGGGACACAGCGTTACACAGCGTGGTACACAGCTTTGGACACATCGGGACACAGTGGGGGCACAGCCGGACACAGCGGGACACAGTGGGACACAGCAGGGACAAAGCGTGAGACACAGCGGGGGACAGAGAGGGAGAAAGCAGGGGACACAGCGAGGAAACAGCGGGACACAGCGGTGACACAACGGGGACTCAGCGGGGGACACTGCGGGACACAGCGGGGGACACTGCGGGACACAATGTGGGACAGAGCGTGGGACACAGCGAGACACAGCGGGGACAAAGCTGGACACAGCGGGGTACACAGAGGGACACAGCAGGGACACAGCGGGGAAACAGCGTGACACAAAAGGACACAGCGCGACACAGCGGGGGACACAGCGAGGACAGAGCGGGACACAGCGGGGGACAAAGCGGGACATAGCGGGGGACACAGCGGGGACACAGCGGGACACAGCGGGACACAGCATGGGACACAGGAAGGACACAGCGGTACACAGCGGGGGACAGAGCGAGGACACATTGGGACACAGCAGGGACACAGCGGGACTCAGCAGGGGACACAGCAGTACACAGCGGGACACAGCGGGACACAGAGGGGAAAGAGCATGGACACAGCGGGGGACACAGAGAGACACAGCGGGGGACACAGAGGGGTACACAGCGGGACACAGCAGGGAAAAAAGCGAGACCACAGCGGAACACAGCGTGGGACACAGCGAGGACACAGCAGGACACAGCGGGACACAGTGGGGACAAAGCAGTAGACAAAACGGGACACAATGTCGGACACAGCGGGACACAGCAGGGGACACAGGGAGGACACAGCGGGACCCAGCGGGACCCAGACTCGATACAGCGGGGACACAGAGGGATACAGCGAGGTACACAGCTGGGGACACAACAGGACACAGCGGGTGACACAGCGAGGACACAGCGGGACACAGCGGGACACTGCGGGAACATAGCGGGACACAGCGGGGTACAGAGCGGGACACAGTGGAACACAGCGTGGGACATAGGGGGGGGCACAGCGGGACACAGCGGGGGAAACAGCGAGGACGCAGCGGGACACAGCGGAACACAGCGGGGGACAAAGCGGGAGACAGCGGGGGACACAGCGAGCACACAGCGGGACACAGCGGCCACATAGAGGGAACTCAGCGGGGAACACAGCGGGGGACAAAGAGGGACACCACGGGACACAGTGAGACACAGCGGGACACAGCGGGACACTGTGGGGACACAGTAGGACAAAGCGGGGGACACAGCGGGACACAGCGGAACAAAGCGGGGGACAGAGCAGAGACAGAGTAGGGCCACAGCGGGACACCTCGGTGACACAGCTGGACACAGCGGGGTACACAGCGGGACACAGCGGGCACACAGCGGGGACACAGCGGGACACAGCGGGGACAGAGCGGGACACAGTCGGACAAAGCGGGACACAGTGGGGGACACAGCGGGACACAGCGGGGGACCCAGCAAGGACACAGCGGGACAAAGCGCGGGACACAGCGAGGACACAGCGGGGGACACAGCAGGTGACACAGCGGGACACAGCGGGGAACACAGCGAGGACACAGCGGGACACAGCGGGACACAGCGTCGATACAGAGGGGACTCAGCGGAGGACACAGCGGGGGAAAGCGGGGACAAAGTGGGACACCACGGGACACAGTGTGACACAGCGGGACACAGCGGGGACACTGCGGGGACACAGCAGGACAAAGCGGGGGACATAGCGGGACACAGTGGCACACATTGGGGGACACAGCGGGGGACAGCGGAGACAGAGATGGGCCACAGCGGGACACAGCGGTGACATAGCTGGACACAGCGGGGTACACAGCGGGACACAGCGGGCACACCGGGGACACAGCGGCACAAAGCGGAACACAGTGTGGACACAGTGGGACACAGCGGGACAAAGCGGGGGACACAGCGGGACACAGCTGGGGACACAGCGAGGACACAGCGGGATACAGCGGGGGACACAGTGAGGACACAGCGGGACACAGCCGGAGAAAAAGCGGGACACAGCGGAGACACAGCGGGGGACACAGCCGGACACAGCGGGGGAAACAGTGGGGGACACAGTGGGACACAGTGGGACACAGGACACAGCGGGGGACACATGGGGAACACAGCGGG
>NW_012308847.1:0-2523 GCF_000151885.1 Dipodomys ordii | reverse complement strand
TCACCCTCCTTGTCTTTCTGCTTCTCCTTCTGTTTCTGCTTCTCCTTCTGCTTCTGCTTCTTGTCCTTCTCCTGTATGTTCTGCTTATGCTTCTCCTGTTTCTGCATCTCCTGCTCCTTCTTCTGCTTCTCTTTCTGCTTCTCCTTCTGTTTCTCCTTCTCCTTCTCGTTCTTCTGCTTTTCCTTCTGCTTCTCCTTCTGCTTCTTCTGCTACTGCCTCTGCTTCTTCTGTTTCTTCTGTTTCTCCTTCTGCTTCTCCTTCTGCTTTTGCTTCTCTTTCTGCTTCTGCTTCTGCTTCTGCTTCTCCAGATTCTGCTTCTTCTGCTTCTCCTTCTGCTTCAGGTTCTGCTTCTGCTTCTTCGGCTTCTTCTGCTTCTGCTTCTCCTGCTGCTGCTTCTTCTGCTTCTCCTGCTTCTCTTTCGGCTTTTCCTTCTGTTTCTGCTTCTCCTTCTGCTTCTGCTTCTTCTTCTGTTTCTTCTGCTTCTGCTTCTCCTGCTTCTGTTTCTCCTGCTTCTCGTTCTGCTTCTCTTTCTGCTTCTCTTTCTGCTTCTCCTTCTCCTTCTGCTTCTGCTTCGATTTCCCTTTCTGCTTCTCATTCTGCTTCTGCGTCTTCTGTTTCTTCTGCTTCTCCTGCTTCTGCTTCTCCTGCTTCTCCTACTTCTCGTGCTGCTTCTCCTTCTGCGTCTCTTTCTGCTTCTGCTTATCCTTTTGCTTCTCCTACTCCTACTCCTTCTCTTTCGCCTTCTCCGTCTTCTTCTTCTGCTTCTCCTGCTTCTTATGCTCCTCCTGCTTCTCTTTCTGCTTCTCCTTCTGCCTCTGCTTCTCCTTCTGCTTCTGCTTCTGCTCTTCTCCTTCTTCACTTTCTTTTGCTTCTGTTTCTTCTTCTTCTTCTTCTTCTGTTTCTTCTGATTCTACTTCTGCTTCTCGTTCTTCTCCTCTTTCTGCTTCTACTTCTGCTTCTTCTGATTCTCCTTCTTGTTCTCCTTCTCGTTGTGCTACTCTTTCTGCTTCTCTTTCTGCTTCTACTTCTCCTTCTCTTTCTTCTGCTTCTCCTTCTGCTTTTTCTTCTCCTTCTGCTTCAATTTCTCCTTCTGCTTCTCATTCTGCTTCTGCGTCTTCTGTTTCTTCTGCTTCTCCTACTTCTGCTTCTCCTGCTTCTCCTACTGCTCGTGCTGCTTCTCCTTCTGCGTCTCTTTCTGCTTCTGCTTATCCTTTTGCTTCTCCTACTCCTAATCCTTCTCTTTCGCCTTCTCCTTCTTGTTCTTCTGCTTGTCCTGGTGCTTCTGCTTCTGCTTATTCTACTATTTCTGTTTCTTCTGCTTCTGCTTCAGATTGTGCTTCTTCTGTTTCTCCTTCTGCTTCAGATTCTGCTTCTGCTTCTTCGGCTTCTCCTGTTTCTTCTGCTTCTGCTTCTCCTGCTTCTTCTGGTTCTCCTGCTTCTCTTTCTGCTTCTCCTTCTGCTTCTGCTTCTGCTTCTGCTTCTGCTCTTCTCCTTCTTCTGTTTCTTTTGCTTCTGTTTCTTCTGCTTCTTCTTCTTCTGTTTCTTCGGATTCTACTTCTGCTTCTCCTTCTTCTCCTTCTCTTTCTGCTTCTTCTGATTCTCCTGCTTCTCCTTCTTGTTCTCCTTCTGTTTCTGCTTCTCTTTCTGCTTCTGCTTCTCCTTCTGCTGCTCCTTCTCCTTCTCCTTCTTCTGCTTCTCTCACTGCTTCTGCTTCTGCTTCTTTTGCTTATTCTTTTTCTTCTGCTTCAGCGTCTCCTGCCTCTGCTTCTTCTGCTTCAACTGCTTCTCCTTATACTTCTCCTTATGCTTCTCCTTATGCTTCTCCTTATGCTGCTGCTCCTTTTTCTTCTTCTTCTTCGTCTTCTTCTTCTTCTCTTTCTTCTGCTTCTGCTTTTCCTGCCTCTTCTGCTTCTACTGCTTCTCTTTCTGCTTCTTGTCCTTCTCCTCTTTCTTCTTCTTCTGCTTCTCCTGCTTCTGCTTCTTCTGCTTTTCCTGCTTCTCTTTCTGGTTCTCCTTCTGCTTCTCCTGCTTCTGCTCCTTCTCCTTCTTCTGTTTCTTCTTCTTCTGCTTCTCCCGCTTCTGCTTCTTCTGCTTCTCCTGCTTCTCGTTCTGCTTCTCTTCGTCGGCTTCTCTTTCTATTTCTGCTTCTTCTGATTCTGATTCTTCTCCTTCTTCTTCTCCTTCTGCTTCTGTGTCTTCTGCATTTCCTGCTTCTCCTTCTGCATCTCCTTCTGCTTGTGCTTTTCCTTCTGCTTCTTCTTCTGCTCTGGTTTCTCCTTCTCCTTCTTCTGCTTCTCCGTCTGCTTCTGTTTCGTCTGCTTTTCCTGCTTCTCCTTCTGCTTCTCCTTCTATTTCTCCTTCTCGTTCTTCTGCTATTCCTTCTGCTTCTCTTTCTGCTTCTGCATCTTCAGCTTCTTCTGCTACTGATTCTGCTTCTTCTGTTTCTTCTGCTTCTCCTTCTGCTTTTGCTTCTCTTTCTGCTTCTGCTTCTCCTTCTGGTTCTCCTTCTTCTTCTCCAGATTC
>NW_012308846.1:0-2523 GCF_000151885.1 Dipodomys ordii | reverse complement strand
AGCAGCAGAAGGAGAAGCAGCAGAAGAAGCAGAAAAACAAGCAGGAGAAGCAGAAGCAGAAAGAGAAGTAGAAGCAGAAGAAGCAGAAGAAGCAGAAGCAGAAGAAGAAGCAGTAGAATCATAAGAAGCAGAAGCTGGAGAAGCAGAAGCAGAAGAACAAGAAGAAGCATAAGAAGCAGAAGCAGAAGCAAAGGGAGAAACAGAAGGAGGAGAAGGAGCAGCAGAAGGTGAAGCAGAAGGAGATGGAGAAGCAGAAAGAGAAGCAGAAACAGAAGGAGAAGAAGAAGGATTAGTTGGAGAATCAGAAGAAGCAGAAGCAGAAAGAGAAGCAGAACCAGAAGGAGAAGCAGAAGGAGGAGAAGGAGAAGGAGAAGCCGAAAGAGAAGCAGAAAGAGAAGCAGAACGAGAAGCAGGAGAAGCAGAAGCAGGAGAACAAGAAGCAGAAGAAACAGAAGAAGGAGAAGAAGCAGAAGCAGAAGGAGTAGCAGAAACAGAAGGAAAAGCAGAAAGGGAAGCAGGAGAAGCAGAAGAAGCAGCAGCAGGAGAAGCAGAAGCATAAGAATTCGAAGAAGCAGAAGCAGAACCTGAAGCAGAAGGAGAAGCAGGAGAAGCAGAAGAAGCAGGATCTGGAGAAGAAGGAGAACCAGAAGGAGAAGCAGAAGCAGAAAGAGAAGCAAAAGCAGTAGGAGAAGCACAAGGAGAAGCAGAAGAAACAGAAGAAGCAGATGCAGTAGCAGAAGAAGCAGAAGATGAAGAAGCAGAAGGAGAAGCAGAAGGAAAAGCAGAAGAACGAGAAGAAGGAGAAACAGAAGGAGAAGCAGAAAGAGAAGCAGAAAAAGAAGCAGGAGACGGTAAAGCAGCCGGAGAAGCAGAAAGAACAACAGAAGGAGAAGGAGGAGATGTAGAAACAGGAGAAGCAGAAGTAGAAGAATCAGGAGAAGGACAAGAAGCAGAAGCAGAAGGAGAAGCAGAAACAGAAGGAGAAGCAGAAAGAGAAGGAGGGGAAGCAGAAGAAGCAGAAGCAGGAGAAGCAGAAGCATAAGAATCCGAAGAAGCAGAAGCAGAACCTGAAGCAGAAGGAGAAGCAGGAGAAGCAGAAGAAGCAGAATCTGCAGAAGCAGAATGAGAAGCTGAAGGAGAAGCAGAAGCAGAAAGAGAATCAAAAGCAGAAGGAGAAGCAGAAGAAACAGAAGAAGTAGAAGCAGTAGCAGTTGTAGCTGAAGCAGAAGGAGAAGCCGAAGGAAAAGCAGAAGAACAAGAAGGAGAAGGAGAAACAAGGAGAAGCAGAAGGAGAAGCAGAAAGAGACGCAGGTAAAGCAGAATAAGAAGAAGCAGAAGGAGAATCAGAAGGAGAAGCAGAAGAAGGAGAAGAAGAAGAAGATGAAGAATGAGAAGCAGAAGAAGCAGAAGCAGAAGGAGAAGAAGGAAAAGCAGAAGAAGCAGAAGCAAAAGGAGAAGCAAAAGAAGGAGAAGGAGAAGCAGAAGCAGAAGCAGAAGAAGAAGCATAAGGACAAGCACAAGCAGAAGGAGATGCAGAAGGAGAAGCAGGAGAAGCAGAAGAAGCAGAAGCTGAAGGAGAAGCAGAAGTAGGAGAAGGAGAAGGAGGAGAAGCAGAAGGAGAAGGAGAAGCGGAATGAGAAGCAGAAAGAGAAGCAGGAGAAGCACAAGAAAAAGAAGCAGGAGAAGCCGAAAGAGAAGAAGCAGAAGAAGCAGAAGCAGAAGCAGAAGTAGAAGCAGAAGCAGAAGCAGAAGGAGAAGCAGCAGAAGAAGTAGAACCAGAAATTCAGGCAGGAGAAACAGAAGAAGCAGAGCAGAAGCAGAAGGAGAAGCTAAAAGAGAAGCAGAAGAAGAAGTAGAAGAACCAGCAGTAGGAGAAGCAGCAGAAGAAGCAGAAAAACAAGCAGGAGAAGCAGAAGCACAAAGAGAAGCAGAAGCAGAAGCAAAAGCAGAAGAAGAAGAAGAAGAAGAAGAAGAAGAAGAAGAAGAAGAAGAAGAAGAAGAAGAAGAAGAAGAAGAAGAAGAAGAAGAAGGAAAAGGAGAAGCATAAGGAGAAGCAGTAGAAGCAGAAGAAGCAGAAGCAGGAGTAGGAGAAGAAAAAGAATAAGCATAAGAAGCAGAATCAGAGGGAGTAGGAGAAGACGGAGAACTAGCAGCAAAAGGAGAAGCAGAAGGAGAAGAAGATGCAGAAGGAGAAGCAGGAGAAGCAGAATAAGCAGAAGCAGAAGGAGAAGCAGAAGTAGGAGAAGGAGAAGGAGAAGGAAGGGCAGCAGAAGCAATAGGAGAAGCAGAAGAAGAAGCAGAAGCAGAATGAGAAGCAGAAAGAGAAGAAGAAGAAGCAGGAAAAGCAGAAGCAGATGAAAGAGAAGAAGAAGAAGAAGAAGAAGAAGAAGAAGAAGAAGAAGAAGAAGAAGAAGAAGAAGATGAAGATGAAGATATGAAGAAGGAGAAGAAGAAAAAGACGAGAAGATGATGAAGAAGCAGTAGCATAATGAGAAGGGTAAGGAGAAGCAGTAGAAGCAGAAG
>NW_012308845.1:0-2523 GCF_000151885.1 Dipodomys ordii | reverse complement strand
AAGCGTGAGACACAGCGAGGTAACAGAGCGGGAGACAGCGTGGGAACACAGCGAGGACACAGCGGGACACAGCAGGACACAGCGTCGATACAGCGGGGACACAGCGTTACACAGCGTAGTACACATCTGTTTACACAACGGGACACAGTGGGGGCACAGCCGGACACAACGGGACACAGTGGGACACAGCGGGGACAAAGCGTGAGACACAGCAGGGGACAGAGAGGGAGACAGCAGGGGACACAGCGAGGAAACAGCGGGACACAGCGGTGACACAGCGGGGACTCAGCAGGGGACACAGCGGGACACAGCGGGGGACACAGCGGAACACAGCGGGGGACACAGAGAGGACCCAGCGGGACACAGCGGGACACAGCGTAGATACTCGGGCACACAGCGTTACACAGCGTGGTACACAGCTGTGGACACAACGAAATACAGTGGGGGCACAGCAGGACACAGCGGGACACAGTGGGACACAGCGGGGACAAAGCGTGAGACACAGCGGGGGACAGAGCGGGAGACAGCGGAGGACACAGAGAGGACACAGCAGGACACAGCGGGGACTCAGCGGGGGACAGAGCGGGAGACAAAGAGGGACACCACGGAACACAGCGGGACACAGTGGGAAACAGCAGTGACCCTGCGGGGACACAGTGGGACACAGCTGGGGACACAGCGGGACACAGAGGGGGACAGAGCGGGAAACAGAGGGGGACAGAGCGTGGGACACAGCGAGACACAGCAGGGACAAAGCTGGACACAGCGGGGTACACTTAGGGACACATCGGGGACGCAGTGGGGAAACAGCGTGACACAGCAGGACACAGCGGGACACAGCGGGGGACACAGCAGTACACAGCAGGACAAAGCGGGACACAGCGGGGACACAGCAGAGACACAGCGGGGGACACAGCGGGACAGAGTGGGGTACACAGCTAGGGACACAGCGAGGACACAGCGGGACACAGCGGGACACATCGGGGACACTGCGGGAACATAGCAGGACACAGTGGGGTACACAGCGGGTCACAGCGGGACACAGCTGGGGACACAGCGGGGACACAGCAGGACACAGCGGAACACAGCGGGAGACAAAGCGGGAGACAGCGGGGCACACAGCGAGGACACAGGGGGACACAGAGGCGACACAGAAGGGACTCAGCGGGGGACACAGCGTGGGACAAAGTGGGACACCACGGGGCACAGTGTTACACAGCGAGGACACAGCAGGACACAGCGGGACACAGCGTCGATACAGCGGGGACACAGCGTTACACAGTGTGGTACACAGCTGTGGACACAACGGGACACAGTGGGGGCACAGCCAGACACAGCGGGACACAGTGGGACACAGCGGGGACAAAGCGTGAGACACAGCGAGGGACAGAGCGAGAGACAGCGGGGGCACAGACTCAGCGGGGGACACAGCAGTACACAGCGGGACACAGCGGGGACACAGCAGATACACAGCGGTGGACACAGCGGGAAACAGCTGGGGACACAGGGATGACACAGCGGTACCCAGCGGGACCCAGCGTCGATACAGCAGGGACACGCGGAACACAGTGGGGTACACAGCTGGGGACACAGCGAGGACACAGCGGGACACAGCGGGACACAGCGGGGACACTGCGGGAACATAGCAGACACAGCGGGGACACAGCTGGGCACACAGCGGGGACACAGCGGGACACAGCGGAACACAGCGTGAGACAAAGCGGGAGACAGCAGGGAACACAGCGAGGACACGGGGGACACAGCGGCGACACAGTGGGGACTCAGCGGGGGACACAACGTGGGACAAAGTGGGACAACATGCGACACAGTGTTACACAGCGGGACACAGCGGGGACACTGCGGGACACAGCAGGAAAAAGCGGGGGACACAGCGGGACACAGCAGGACACAGCGGGGGACACAGCGGGGGACAGCGGAGACAGAGAGTGGCCACAGCAAGACACAGCGGTGACAAAGCTGGACACAGCGGGGTACACAGCGGGACACAGCGGGCACACAGGGGGGACACAGCGGGACACAGCGGGACACAGCGGGGACACAGTGGTACACAGCGGGACAAAGTGGAGACACAGCGGGACACAGCAGGCACACAGCGGGGACAAAGCGGACACAGCAGGACACAGCGGGGGACATAGCGGGACACAGTGGGGGACACAGTGAGGACACAGCGGGACACAACAGGGGACAAAGCGAGGACACAGCGGGGGACACAGCGGGGGACAAAGCGGGACACAGCGGGGAACACAGCGAGGACACAGCGGGACACAGCGGGGGACACAGCGGGGGACACAATGGCACCCAGCAGGACACAGCGTCGATACAGCGGGGACACAGGGTTACACAGCGTAGTACCCAGCTGTGGACACAACGGGACAGAGTGGGGGCACAGCGAGACACAGCGGGACACAGCGAGGACACAGCGGGACACATTGGTGACACAGGGGGGAAAACAGCAGACAAAGCAGCGGACACAGCGGGGGACACAGCGCGACACAGCAAGAC
>NW_012308844.1:0-2523 GCF_000151885.1 Dipodomys ordii | reverse complement strand
GTCCCGCTGTGTCACCGCAGGTTCACCTCTGTTTCCCGCTGTGTCCCTTTGTGTGCAGCTGTGTCCTCGCTGTGTCCCCGCTGTGTCCCGCTGTGTCTCGCTGTGCCCCCGCAGGTTCACCTCTGTTTCCCGCTGTGTCCCGTTGTGTGCCGCTGTGTCCTCGCTGAGTCCCCTACTGTCTCCCTCTCTGTCCCCCGCTGTGTCTCACGCTTTGTCCCCGCTGTGTCCCACTGTGTACCGCTGTGTCCGGCTGTGCCCCCACTGTGTCCCGTTGTGTCCACAGCTGTGTACCACGCTGTGTACCACGCTGTGTAACGCTGTGTCCCCGCTGTATCGACGCTGTGTCCCGCTGTGTCCCGCTGTGTCCCCGCTGTGGCCCGCTGTGTCCCGCTGTGTCCCCCGCTTTGTCCTGCTGTGTCCCGCAGTGTCCCCGCTGTGTAAAACTGTGTCCGGTGGTGTCCCACTTTGTCCCAAGCTGTGTCCCCTGGTGAGTCCCCACTGTGTCGCCGCTGTGTCCCCCTGTGTCCTGGCTGTGTCCCCTGCTGTCTCCCGCTTTGTCCCTCGCTGTGTTCCGCTGTGTCCCACTGTGTCCCCGCTGTGTCCCCAGCTGCGTCCCGCTGTGTCCCGCTGTGTCCCGCTGTGTCCCTGCTGTATCGACGCTGTCTCCTGCTGGGTCCCGCTGTGTCCTCGCTGTGTTCCCCGCTGTGTCCCGCTGTGTCCACCGCTGTGTCCCCAGCTGTGTCCTCGCTGTGTCCCTGCTGTGTCCTGCTGTGTCCTCACTGGGACCACCACTGTGTGTCGCTGTGTCCACTGCTGTGTCCCGCTGTGTCCAGCTGTGTCCCGCTTTGTCCCCGCTGTGTCCCGCTGTGCCCCGCTGTGTCCCCGCTGTGTGCCTGCTGTGTCCCAATGAGTCTCCCGCTTTTTCCCGCTGTGTCCCACTGTGTCCCCGCTGTGTCCCGCTGTGTCCCGCTGTGTCCCCGCTGTGTGCCCGCTCTGTCCCACTGTGTATCCCGCTGTGTCCAGTTGTGTCACCGCTGTGTCTCGCTGTGGCCACTCTCTGTCTCCGCTGTCCCCCGCTGGGTCCCCCGCTGGGTCCCGCTGGGTCCCGCTGTGTCCCCCGCTTTGTCCTGGTGTGTCCCCCAGTGTCCCCGCTGTGTCCGCTGTGTAACACTGTGTCCCGTGGTGTCCCACTTTGTCCCACGCTCTGTCCCCCGCTGAGTCCCCTCTGTGTCGCCGCTGTGTCCCCCTGTGTCCTCGCTGTGTCCCCCGCTGTCTCCCGCTTTGTCCCTCGCTGTGTTCCGCTGTGTCCCACTGTGCCCCCGCTGTGTCCCCAGCTGCGTCCCGCTGTGTCCCGCTGTGTCCCTGCTGTATCGACGCTGTCTCCTGCTGGGTCCCGCTGTGTCCTCGATGTGTTCCCCGCTGTGTCCCGCTGTGTCCCCAGCTGTGTCTCCCGCTGTGTCCCGCTGTGTCCTCGCTGGGTCCCCTGCTGTGTCCGCTGTGACACCTGCTGTGTTCCGCTTTGTCCCGCTATGTCCCGCTGTGTCCCCGCTGTGTGCCCGCTGTGTCCCGTTGTGTACTCTGTTGTGTCCAGCTGTGTCAACGTTGTGTCTCGCTTTGGCCCCTCTCTGTCTCCGCTGTCCCCCGCTGTGTCCCCCGCTGTGTCCCGCTGTGTCCCGCTGTGTCCCCCGCTTTGTTCCGCTGAGTCCCATCTGTGTCGCCGCTGTGTCCCGCTGTGTCCTCGCTGTGTCCCCGGCTGTCTGCCGCTTTGTCCCCGCTGTTTCCCTAGCTGTGTCCCGCTGTGTCCCGCTGTGTCCCCCGCTTTGTCCCGCTGAGTCCCATCTGTGTTGCCGCTGTGTCCCACTATGTTCCCGCAGTGTCCCCGCTGTGTCCCGCTGTGTCCCGCTGTGTCCTCGCTTTGTCCCCCCAGTGTCCCGTTGTGTCCCCAGCTGTGCACCCCGCTATGTCCCGCTGTGTCCCCGCTGTAACGGCACTGGGTCCCGCTGGGTCCCGCTATGTCCTCCCTGTGTTCCCCGCTGTGTCCCGCTGTGTCCCCCGCTGTGTCTCACTGTGTCCCGCTGTGTCCTCGCTGTGTTCTCCGCTGTATCCCGATGTGTCCCCCGCTGAGTCCCCGCTGTGTCCCTGCTGTGTCCCAATGTGTCCTCGCTGTGTCCCCCGCTGTGTCCTGCTGTGTCCTCCCTGTGTCCCCCACTGTGTCCCGCTGTGTCCCGCTGTGTCCCCCGCTGTGTTCCCCGCTGTGTACCGCTGTGTCCCCCACAGTGTCAGCGCTGTGTCCCGCTGTGTCCTCGCTGTGTCCCCCGCTGTCTCCCGCTCTGTACCCCGCTGTGTCTCAAGCTTTGTGCCTGCTGTGTCCCACTGTGTTGCGCTGTGTCCCGCTGTGTTCACAGCTGTGTACCCCGCTGTGTAACGCTCTGTCCCCGCTGTATCGACGCTGTGTCGCGCAAGGGTCCCGCTGTGTCCTCGCTGTGTTCCCCGCTGTGTCCCGCTGTGTCCGCCACTGTGTCC
>NW_012308843.1:0-2523 GCF_000151885.1 Dipodomys ordii | reverse complement strand
GACGAGAAGGAGAAGGAGCAGAAGTAGAAGGAGCAGAAGGAGAAGCAGAAGCAGAAGGAGAAGCAGAAAGAGAAGGAGAAGAAGCAGTAGCAGGAGAAGCAGAAGCACAACAAACAGAAGAAGCTGAAGAAGCAGAAGCAGGACCTGAAGCAGAAGAAACAGAACAAGCAGATATAGCAGGAGCAGAAGCAGAACGAGAAGCAGAAGAAGAAGAAGGAGAAGGAGAAAGAGTAGGATTAGGAGTAGGAAGAGCAGAAGGAGAATCAGAAGCAGAACAAGAAGCAGAAGGAGCAGCAGAAGGAGAAGCAGAAGAAGGAGAAGCAGAAGCAGAAGAAGCAGCAGAAGGAGAAGCAGAAGCAGAAGAAGATGCAGAAGGAGAAGCAGGAGAAGCAGAAGAAGCAAAAGCAGAAGGAGAAGCAGAAGTAGGAGAAGGAGAAGGAGAAGGAAGGGCAGCAGGAACAATAGGAGAAGCAGAAGCAGAATGACAAGCAGAAAGAGAAGCAGTAGAAGAAGATGAAGCAGGATAGGCTGAAGCAGACGAAAGAGAAGAAGAAGAAGAAGAAGAAGAAGAGAGAGAGAGAGAGAGAGAGAGAAGAAGAAGAAGAGAGAGAGAGAGAAGAGAGAGAAGAGAAGCATAAGGAGAAGCATAATGAGAAGCATAAGGAGAAGCATAATGAGAAGCATAAGGAGAAGCATAAGGAGAAGCAGTAGAAGGAGAAGAAGAAGAAGCAGGAGAAGCAGAAGCAGAAGAAAAAGAATAAACAAAAGAAGCAGAAGCAGAAGCACTGGGAGAAGCAGAAGCAGAAGGAGAAGGAGCAGCAGAAGGAGAAGCAGAAGCAGAAAGAGAAGCAGAAACAGAAGGACAACAAAAGGAGAAGAAGGAGAATCAGAAGAAGCAGAAGTAGAATCAGAAGAAACAGAAGAATAAGAAGCAGAAGAAACAGAAGCAAAAGAAACAGAAGAAGGAGAAGAGCAGAAGCAGAAGCAGAAGGAGAAGCAGAAGCAGAAGGAGAAGCAGAAAGAGAAGGAGGAGACGCAGAAGAAGCAGGAGAAGCAGAAGCAGAAGAAACAGAAGAATCCGAAGAAGCAGAAGCAGAATCTGAAGCAGAAGGAGAAACAGAAGAAGCACAATCTGAAGCAGAAGCAGAAGAATCAGAAATAGTAGAATAAGCAGAAGCAGAAGCAGCAGGAGAAGCAGAAGAAGAAGACGGAGAAGGCGAGAGAGAAGGATTAGGAGTAGGAGAAGCAAAAGGATAAGCAGAAGCAGAAAGAGATGCAGAAGAAAAAGCAGCACGAAAAGTAGGAGAAGCAGGAGAAGCAGAAGCAGGAGAAGCAGAAGAAACAGAAGACGCAGAAGCAGAATGAGAAGCAGAAGGAGAAATTGAAGCAGAAGCAGAAGGAGAACTAGAAGAAAGAGAAGGAGAAGCAGAAAGAAAAGCAGAAAGAGAAGCAGAACGAGAAGCAGGAGAATCAGAAGCAGGAGAAGCAGAAGCAGAAGAAACAGAAGAAGGAGAAGAAGCAGAAGGAGAAGGAGAAGCAGAAACAGAAGGAGAAGCAGAAGGAGAAGGAGTGGAAGCAGAAGAAGCAGAAGCAGGTGAAGCAGAAGCATAAGAATCCGAAGAAGCAGAAGCAGAACCTGAAGCAGAAGAAGAAGCAGAAGAAGCAGAATCTGCAGAAGCAGTAGGAGAAGCAGAAGCAGAAAGAGAAGCAAAATCAGAAGGAGAAGCAGAAGAAACACAAGCAGTAGCAGAAGAAGCTGAAGATGTAGAAGCAGAAAAAGAAGCACAAGAAATAGCAGAAGAACGAGAAGGAGAAGGAGAAACACAAGGAGAAGGAGAAGGATAAGCAGAAAGAGAATCAGGAAAAGCAGAAGAAGCAGAAGCAGAAGGAGAAGGAGAAGAAGGAGAAGGAGAAGCAGAAGCAGAAGAAGAAGCAGAAGTAAAAGCACAAGCAGAAGGAGATGCAGAAGGAGAAGCAGGAGAAGCAGAAGAAGCAGAAGCAGAAGGAGAAGAACTAAAGAGAAGAAGCAGAAGCAGAAGAAGCAGAAGCAGAAGTAGGAAGAGAAGCCGACGAGGAGAAGCAGAACGAGAAGCAGGAGAAGCAGTAGAAGCAGAAGCGGGAGAAGCAGAAGAAGAAGAAACAGAAGAAGGAGAAGGAGCAGAAACCGAAGGAGAAGCAGAAGCAGAAGGAGAAGCAGAAAGAGAAGCAGGAAAAGCAGAAAAAGCAGAAGCAGGAGAAGCAGAAACAGAAGAAACAGGAGAAGGACAAGAAGCAGAAGCAGAAGGAGAAGCAGAAACAGAAGGAGAAGCAGAAAGAGAAGGAGGGGAAGCAGAAGAAGCAGAAGCAGGAGAAGCAGAAGCATAAGAATCCGAAGAAGCAGATGCACAACCTGAAGCAGAAGGAGAAGCAGGAGAAGCAGAAGAAGCAGAATCTGGAGAAGCAGAATGACAAGCTGAAGGAGAAGCAGAAGCAGAAAGAGAATCAAAAGCTGAAGGAGAAGCAGAAGAAACAGAAGCAGTAGCA
>NW_012308842.1:0-2523 GCF_000151885.1 Dipodomys ordii | reverse complement strand
GACACAACGGGACACAGAGGGGAACACAGCGAGGACACAGCAGGACCCATGCGGGACACAGCGACGATACAGCAGGTCACAGCGGGACACAGCGTGGGACAAAGCAGGAGACAGCGGGTGACACAGCGAGGACACAGCTGCACACAGCGGGGGACATAGCGGGTTACAGAGGGGACACACCGGGGGCAACAGGGACATAGCAGGACACAGCGGGGGACAAAGGGGGACATAGCGGGGACACAGCGGTGGACAGAGAGGGGACACAGAGGGACACAACGGGACACAGCGGTGGACACAGCAGGACACAGCGGGGGACACTGCAGGCCACAGCGGAGGACACAGCGGGTGACATAGAGAGAATACAGCGGGGATACAGCGGGGATACAGCAGGGACACAGCAGGGACACAGCGGGGACATAGCGGGACACAACAGGACACAACGGGACACTGTAGGGACACAACAGGACACAGGGGGGACACAGCAGGGACACAGCAGAACACAGCGTGGGAAACAGTGTCGATACAGCGGGGACACAGCGGGGTACACAGCTGGGGACACAAAGGGACACAGTGGGGGAACTGCGGGACACAGCGAGACACAGTGGGACACAGCAGGGACAAAGCGTGAGACACAGCAGGGGACAGAGGGGGAGACAGCGGGAGACACAGCGAGGACACAGCAGGACACAGCGGGGGACACAACGGGGGACACAGCAGGACGCAATGGGGAACACAGCGAGGACACAGCGGAATACAGCGTGGGAAACAGCGTCGATACAGCCGGGACACAGCGGGGTACACAGCTGGGGACACAAAGGGACACAGTGGGGGCACAGCGGGACACAGCGGGACACAGTGGGACACAGCAGGGACAAAGCGTGAGACACAGCAGGGGACAGAGCGGGAGACAGCGGGGGACACAGCGAGGACACAGCGGGACACAGCGGGGACACAGCAGGGACTCAGCGGGGGACACAGCGGGGGACAAAGCGGGACACGACGGAACACAGCGGAAAACAGCAGTGACCCTGCGGGGACACAGCGGGACACAGCAGGGGACACAGCGGGACACAGCTCGGGACACAGCGGAACACAGTGGGGACACAGCGGGGACACAGCTGGACACAGTGTCTATACAGTGGGGACACAGCGGGACACAGCGGGGTACACAGCGGGGACACAGCGGGACACAGCGGGGGACATAGCGGGTTACAGAGGGGACACACCGGGGGACAACAGGGACATAGCAGGACACAGCGGGGGACAAAGCGGGACATAGCGGGGACACAGCGGGGACACAGCGGTGGACACAGAGGGGACACAGAGGGACACAACGGGACACAGCGGTGGACACAGCAGGACACAGCGGGGGACACTGCGGGACACAGCGGGGGACACAGCGGGTGACACAGAGGGAAAACAGCGGAGACACAGCAGGGACACAGCGGGGACATAGCGGGACACAGCGTGGACACAGTGGGTGACACAGCGGGACACAACGGGACACAACGGGACACTGCAGGGACACAACGGGACACAGGGGGGACACAGCAGGACACAGCGGGAGACATACGGGTTACAGAGGGGACACACCTGGGGACAACGGGGACATAGCAGGACACAGAGGGGGACAAAGCGGGACATAGCGGGGACACAGCGGGGACACAGCGGTGGACACAGAGGGGACACAGAGGGTCACAACGGGACACAGCGGTGGACACAGCAGGACACAGCGGGGGACACAACGGGGGACACAGCGAGGACACAGCGGAACACAGCGTGGGAAACAGCGTCGATACAGTGGGGACACAGCGGGGTACACAGCTGGGGACACAAAGGGACACAGTGGGGGAACAGCGGGACACAGCGAGACACAGTGGGACAGAGCAGGGACAAAGCGTGAGACACAGCAGGGGACAGAGGGGGAGACAGCGGGGGACACAGCGAGGACACAGCGGGACACAGTGGGGACACAGTGGGTACTCAGCGGGGGACACAGCGGGGGACAAAGCGGGACATGACGGAACACAGCAGGACACAGCGGGAAACAGTGGTGACCCTGCGGGGACTCAGCGGGACACAGCGGGGGACACAGCGGGACACAGCGGTGGACACAGCAGAGCACAGTGGGGACAATGCTGGACACAGCAGGGTACACAGCAGGACACAGTGGAGACACAGCGGGGACACAGCTGGACACAGCGTCTATACAGCGGGGGACACAGCGGAACACAGCATGGGACACAGCGAGGACACAGTGGGACACAGCGTGACACAGTGCAGACACAGCAGGGACACAGCAGGCACACAGCGACGGACACAGCGGGACACAACGGGACACAGCGGGGGACACAGCAGGACACGGCGGGGACACAGAGGGGACTCAGCGGGGGCCACAGAGGGTGACAAAGCCAGACATCACGGGACCCTGCGGGACACAGCGGGACACAGAGGGGGACACAGTGGGACACAGCGGGGGACACAGCGGGGGACACAGTGGGACACAACGGACACTGCGGGTGA
>NW_012308841.1:0-2523 GCF_000151885.1 Dipodomys ordii | reverse complement strand
GTTCTTCTGCTTTTCCTTCTGCTTCTCCTTCTGCTTCTGCATCTTCTGCTACTTCTGCTACTGCCTCTGCTTCTTCTGTTTCTTTGCTTCTCCTTCTGCTCTCCTTCTGCTTTTGCTTCTCTTTGTGCTTCTGCTTCTCCTTCTGCTTCTCCAGATTCTGCTTCTTCTGCTTCTCCTGCTGCTGCTTCTTCTGCTTCTCCTGCTTCTCTTTCTGCTTTTCCTTCTGTTTCTGCTTCTCCTTCTGCTTCTTCTCCTCTTCTGTTTTTTCTGTTTCTGCTTCTCCTGCTTCTGCTTCTCCTGCTTCTCGTTCTGCTTCTTTTTCTGCTTCTCCTTCTCCTTCTCCATCTTCTGCTTCTCCTTCTGCTTTTGCTTCTCCTTCTGCTTCTGCTTCAATTTCTCCTTCTGATTCTCATTTTGCTTCTGCGTCTTCTGTTTCTTCTGCTTCTCCTGTTTCTCCTACTTCTCATGCTGCTTCTCCTTCTGCGTCTCTTTCTGCTGCTTATCCTTTTGCTTCTCCTACGCCTAATCCTTCTCTTTCGCCTTCTCCTTCTGCTTTTCCTGCTTCTTCTGGTGCTTCTGCTACTGCTTATTCTACTATTTCTGTTTCTTCTGCTTCTGCTTCAGATTATGCTTCTTCTGTTTCTCCTTCTGCGTCAGATTCTGCTTCTGCTTCTTCGGCTTCTCCTGTTTCTTCTGCTTCTGCTTCTCCTGCTTCTTCTGCTTCTCCTGCTTCTCTTTCTTCTTCTCCTTCTGCTTCAGCTTCTCCTTCTGCTTCTGCTTCTCCTTATGCTTCTTCTTCTGCTTCTGCTTCTCCTCCTCCTTTTTTGCTTCTCCATTTGCTTCTGCTTCTTCTGCTTTTCCTGCTTCTCCATCTGCTTCTGCTTCTTCTGCTTCTCCTGCTTCTCCTTCTGCATCTTCTTCTGCGTCTGCTTCTCCTTCTCCTTCTTCTGCTTCTCCTTCTGCTTCTTCTTCTTCTGCTTTGCCTGCTTCTCTTTCTGCTTCTCCTTCTGCTTCTCCTTCTGTTTCTCCTTCTCCTTCTTGTTCTTCTGCTTTTCCTTCTGCTTCTCCTTCTGCTTCTCCTACAACTGCTACTGCTTCTACTTCTTCTGTTTCTTCTGCTTCTCCTTCTGCTTTTGATTCTCTTTCTGCTTCTGCTTCTCCTTCTGCTTCTCATTCTGCTTCTCCTGCTTCTGCTTCTTCTGCTTCCCCTCCTTCTCTTTCTGCTTCTCCTTCTGTTTCTTCTTCTCCTTCTGCTTCTGCTTCTTGTCCTTCTCCTGTTTCTTCTGCTTCTGCTTCTCCTGTTTCTGCATCTCCTGCTTCTCCTTCTGCTGCTCTTTCTGCTTCTCCTGCTGCTTTTCCTTCTTCTGCTCCTTCTTCTGCTTCTCTTTCTGCTTCTCCTTCTGTTTCTCCTTCTCTTTCTCGTTCTTCTGATTTTCCCTCTGCTTCTCCTCCTGCTTCTGCATCTTCTGCTTCTTCTGCTTCTGCTTCTTCTGCTTCTTCTGCTTCTGCTTCTCCTGCTTCTTTTTCTGCTTCTCCTTCTCCTTCTCCTTCACCTTCTCCTTCTGCTTCTCCTTCTGCTTCTGCTTCTCCTTTTGCTTCTGCTTCTGCTTCAATTTCTCCTTCTACTTCTCATTCTGCTTCTACGTCTTCTGTTTCTTCTGCTTCTCCTGCTTCTCCTACTTCTCGTGCTGCTTTTCCTTCTGCGTCTCTTTCTTCTTGTGCTTATCCTTTTGCTCTCCTACTCCTAATCCTTCTCTTTCGCCTTCTCCTTCTGCTTTTCCTGCTTCTCATGGTGCTTCTGCTTCTGCTTATTCTACTATTTCTGTTTCTTCTGCTTCTGCTTCAGATTGTGCTTCTTCTGTTTCTCCTGCGTCAGATTCTTTTTCTGCTTCTTCGGCTTCTGCTTTTTCTGCTTCTCGTGCTGCTGCTTCTTCTGCTTCTCCTGATTCTCTTTCTGCTGCTCTTTCTGCTTCTCCTGCTGCTTTTCCTTCTTCTGCTCCTTCTTCTGCTTCTCTTTCTGCTTCTGCCTCTCCTTCTGCTGCTCCTTCTCCTTCTCCTTCTTCTGCTTCGCCCACTGCTTCTGCTTCTGCTACTTTTGCTTCTGCTTCTTTTGCTTATCCTTTATCTTCTGCTTCTCTTGCTTCTGCTTCTTCTGCTTCTCCTGCTTCTCCTTATGCTTCTCCTTATGCTTCTTCTTCTTCTTCTTCTTCTTCTTCTTCTTCTTCTTCTTCTTCTTCTTCTTCTTCTTCTTCTTCTTCTTCTTCTTTTTTCTTCTTCGTCTTCTACTTCTTCTTCGTCTTCTTCTTCTTCTTCTTCTTCTTCTTCTTCTTCTTCTTCTTCTTCTTCTTCTTCTTCTTCTTCTTCTTCTTCTTCTTCTTCTCTTTAGTCTGCTTCTGATTTTCCTGCTTCTTCTGCTTCTCTTTCTGCTTCTCACTCTGTTTCTGCTTCTCCTTCTGCTTCTCCTATTCCTTCTGCTGCCCTTCCTTCTCCTTCTCCTTCTCCTACTTCTGCTTCTCCTGCTAT
>NW_012308840.1:0-2523 GCF_000151885.1 Dipodomys ordii | reverse complement strand
AGAAGGAGAAGGAGAAGCAGAAGGAGAAGGACTAGCAGGAGAAGCAGAAGAAGCAGAAGCGGGAGGAGCAGAAGAAGAAGAAGAAGAAGAAGAAGAAGAAGAAGAAGAAGAAGAAGAAGAAGAAGAAGAAGAAGAAGAAGAAGAAGAAGAAGAAGAAGAAGAAGAAACAGAAGAAAGAGAAGGAGCAGAAGGAGAAGCAGAAGCAGAAGGAGAATCAAAAGAGAAGCAGAAGAAGCAGAAGAAGCAGTAGCAGGAGAAGCAGAAGCAGAAGAAACAGAAGAAGCCCAAGAAGCAGAAGGAGAACCTGAAGCAGAAGGAGAAGCAGAAGCAGCAGAAGCTGGAAAAGTAGAAGCAGAAGAAACAGAACAAGCAGAAAAAGCAGAAGAAGAACGAGAAGCAGAAGAAGAACAAGGAGAAAGAGAAGGATTAGGAGTAGGAGAAACAGAAGGATAAGCAGAAGCAGAAAGAGAAGGAGAATGAGAAGGAGAAGCAGAAGAAGCAGAAGAAGCAGAAGCAGGAGAAGCAGAAGCAGAATGAAAAGCAGAAGAAGGAGAAATTGAAACAGAAGAAGATGCAGAAGAAGAAGCAGAAGCAGTAGTAGAAGCAGAAGAAGGAGAAGCAGAAGGAGAAGCATAAAGAGAAACAGAAGGAGAAGCAGGAGAAGCAGAAGCAGGAGAAGCAGAATCAGAAGAAATAGAAGAAGGAGAAGAAGCAGAAGCAGAAAGAGAAGCAGAAACAGAAGGAGAAGCAAAAATAGAAGCAGAAGTAGCCGAAGAAGCAAAAGCAGAACCTAAAGCAGAAGGAGAAGCAGGAGAAGCAGAAGAAGCAGAATCTGGAGAAGAAGAAGGAGAACCAGAAGGAGAAGCAGAAGCAGAAAGAGAAGCAAAAGCAGAAGGAGAAGCAGAAGGAGAAGCAGAAGAAACAGAAGAAGCAGAATCAGTAGCAGAAGAAGCTGAAGATGCAGAACCAGAAAGAGAAGCAGAAGGAATAGCACAAGAACGAGAAGGAGAAACAGAAGGAGAAGCAGAAGGAGACGCAGGAAAAGCAGAAGAAACAGAAGCAGACGGAGAAGAAGGAGAAGCTGAAGCAGAAGAAGAAGCAGAAGGAAAAACACAAGCAGAAGCAGAAGGAGAAGAAGGAGATGCAGAAGAAGCAGAAGCAGAAGGAGAAGAAGAAGGAGAAGAATCAGAATCAGAAGAAGCAGATGCAGAAATAGAAAGAGAAGCCGACGAAGAGAAGCAGAACGAGAAGCAGGAGAAGCAGGAGAAGCAAAAGCGGGAGAAGCAGAAGAAGAAGAAACAGAAGAAGGAGAAGGAGCAGAAGCAAAAGGAGAAGCAGAAAGAGAAGCAGGAAAAGCAGAAGAAGCAGAAGCAGGAGAAGCAGAAGGAGAAGAAACAGGAGAAGGACAAGAAGCAAAAGCAGAAGGAGAAGCAGAAAAAGAAGGAGAAGCAGAAAGAGAAAGAGGGGAAGCCGAAGAAGCAGAAGCAGGAGAAGCAGAAGCATAAGAATCCGAAGAAGCAGAAGCAGAACCTGAAGCAGAAGGAGAAGCAGGAGAAGCAGAAGAAGCCGAATCTGGAGAAGCAGAATGAGAAGCTGAAGTAGAAGCAGAAGCAGAAGCAGAAAGAGAATCAAAAGCAGAAGGAGAAGCAGAAGAAACAGAAGAAGCAGAAGCAGTAGCAGTTGCAGCAGAAGCAGAAGGAGAAGCAGAAGGAAAAGCAGAAGAACGAGAAGGAGAAGGAGACACAGAAGGAGAAGCAGAAGGAGAATCAGAAGGAGAAGCAGAAGAAGCAGAAGGAGAAGCAGAAGGAGAAACAGAAGCAGAGGAAACAGCAGAAAGAGAAGCAGAAGCAGAAGAAGATGCAGAAGGAGAAGCAGGAGAAGCAGAAGAAGCAGAAGAAGAAGGAGAAGTAGAAGAAGGAGATGGAGAAGGAAGAGCCGCAGAAGCAATAGGAGAAGCAGAAAGAGAAGCAGAAGCAGAATGAGAAGCAGAAAGAGAAGCAGTAGAAGCAGAAGAAGCAGGAAAAGCAGAATCAGAAGAAAGACAAGAAGAAGAAGAAGAAGAAGAAGAAGAAGAAGAAGAAGAAGAAGAAGAAGAAGAAGAAGAAGAAGAAGAAGAAGAAGAAGAAGAAGAAGAAGAAGCATAAGGAGAAGTATAAGGAGAAGCATAAGGAGAAGTATAAGGAGAAGCAGTAGAAGCAGAAGCAGGAGAAGCAGAAGCAGAAGAAAAAGAATAAGCAAAAGAAGCAGAAGCAGAAGCAGTGGGAGAAGCAGAAGATGGAGAAGGAGAAGGAGCAGCAGAAGGAGAAAGAGAAGCAGAAAGAGAAGCAGAAACAGAAGGAGAACAAGAAGGAGAAGCAGGAGAATCAGAAGAAGCAGAAAGAGAAGGAGAATAAGGAGAAGCAGAAGTAGAATCAGAAGAAACAGAAGAAAAAGAAGAAGAAGAAACAGAAGCAAAAAAAAACAGAAGAAGGAGAAGAGCAGAAACAGAAGCAGAAGGAGAAGCAGAAGCAGAAGGAGAAGCAG
>NW_012308839.1:0-2523 GCF_000151885.1 Dipodomys ordii | reverse complement strand
CACTGTTTCGATGCTGTGTCTTGCTGTGTCCCACTGTGTCCTCGCTGTGTCCCCCACTGTGTCCCGCTGTGTCCCCGAAGGGTCACCGCTGTTTCGCGCTGTGTCCCGCTGTGTTGCGTGGTGTCCCGCTTTGTCCCCCGCTGTGTCCCCAGCTGAGTCCGCGCTGTGTCCCCGCTGTGTCCTGCTGTGTCCTCGCTGTGTCCCCCGCTGTCTCCCGCTCTATCCCCCGCTGTGTCTCACGCTTTATCCCGTCTGTGTCCCACTCTGTCCCGTTGTGTCCCGCTGTGTCCACCACTGTGTCCCTTTGTGTCCCCAGCTGTGTAACCCGCTGTGTAACGCTGTGAATCCCGCTGTATTGAGGCTGTGTCCCGCTGTGTCCCGCTGTGTCCTTGCTCTGTTATTCGTGGTGTCCCCCTCTGTCCCCCGCTGTGTCCCCTGCTCTGTCCTAC
Organism: Dipodomys ordii; assembly: GCF_000151885.1. Classification (NCBI taxonomy): domain Eukaryota; kingdom Metazoa; phylum Chordata; class Mammalia; order Rodentia; family Heteromyidae; genus Dipodomys; species Dipodomys ordii. Next base: position 2,074 of record NW_012308839.1, on the reverse strand, counting down.
TGTGTCCCCCGCTGTGTCCCGTTGTGTCCCGCTGTGTCCCCCGCTGTGCCCCTGCTGTGTCCCCGCTGTGTCACGCTGTGTCCTGCTGTGTCCCGTTGTGTCCCGCTGTAACCCTGCTGAGTCCCCCTGTGTCCCCGCTGTGTCCTGCTGTGTCCTCGCTCTGTCCTCCGCTGTGTCCCGCTGTGTCCTCTGCTGTGTCCCGCTGTGTCAGTCTGTGTCCCGCTGTATCCCGCTGTGACCCCGCTGAGTCCCCGCTGTGTCCTCGCTGTGTCCCCGCTGTGTCCCGCTGTGTTCTCGCTGGGTCCCCCGCTGTGTCCCGCTCTATCCCTGCTGTGTCCTGCTGTGTCCCCGCTTTGTGCCCGCTGTGTCCCGCTGTGTACTTCGTTGTGTCAGGCTGTGTCCCCCGCTTTGTCCCGCTGTGTCCCCGCAGTGTCCCCGCTGTGTCCCGCTGTGTCACACTGTGTCCCATGGTGTCCTGCTTTGTCCCCAGCTGTGTCCCCCGCTGAGTCCCCTCGGTGTCCTGCTGTGTCCTCGCTGTGTGCCCCGCTGTCTCCCACTTTGTCCCACGCTGTGTCCCACTGTGTCCTCTCTGTGTCCCCCGCTGTGTCCCGCTATGTCCCCGCTGTGTCCCGCTGTGTCCCGCTGTGTACCCCGCTGTGTCCTGCTATGTTCCCGCAGTGTCCCCGCTGTGTCCCTGATGTGTCCTGCTGTGTCCTCGATGTGTCCCCCGCTGTGTTCCGTTGTGTCCCCAGCTGTGTACCCCGCTGTAGCCCACTGTGTCCCCACTGTATCGACGCTGTGTCCCGCTGTGTCCCACTGTGTCCTCGCTGTGTCCCCCGCTGTGTCTCACGCTTTGTCCCAGCTGTGTCCCACTGTGTTCCGCTGTTTCCCGCTGTGCCCCCACTGTGTCCCGTTGTGTCCACCGCTGTGTACCACGCTGTGTAACGCTGTGTTCCCGCTATATCGACGCTCTGTCCCGCTGGGTCCAGCTGTGTCCTCGCTGTGTTCCCCGCTGGGTCCCGCAGTGTCCCCCGCTGTGTCCCCCGCTGTGTCCTCGCTGTGTCCCCCTCTGTGTCCCACTGTGTCCTCGCTGGGTCCCCCGCTCTGTCCCGCTTTGTCCCCTGCTGTGTCCCGCTGGGTCCCACTGTGTCCCGCTCTGTCCCTGCTGTGTCCCGCTGTGTCCTGCTGTGTCCTCGCTGTGTCCCCCGCTGTCTCCCGCTCTGTCCCCCACTGTGTCTCACGATTTGTCCTCGCTGTGTCCCACTGTGTCCCGCTCTGTCCCGCTGTGCCCCCACTGTGTCCCCTTGTGTCCACAGATTTGTACCACACTGTGTCATGCTGTATCCCCGCTGTATCGACGCTGGGTCCCGCTGGGTCCCGCTGTGTCCTCGCTGTGTTCCCTGCTGTGTCCCGCTGTGTCCCCCGGTGTCCCCCCCCCGCTGTTTAACTGTCTTTGTCCACCGCTGTGTCCCGCTGTGTCCTCGCTGGGCCCCCCGCTGTGTCCCTCTGTATCCCGATGTGTCCCCTGCTCTGTACCCTGCTTTGTCCCGCTGTGTCCGCCACTGTGTCCCGCTGTGTCCCCCGCTGTGTCCCGCTGTGTCTTCGCTGTGTCCCGCTCTGTCTCCCCCTTGTCCCCGCTGTGTCCCGCTGTGTTCCTTGGTGTCCCGCTTTGTTTCCCGCTGTGTCCCCAGCTGAGTCCCCGCTGTGTCTCCGCTGAGTCCCCGCTGTGTCCCCGCTGTGTCCCGCTGTGTACTGCTGTGTCCCCCGCTGAGTACCGCTGTGTCCCCGCTGTGTCCCCGCTGTGTCCCAATGTGTCCCCGGCTGTGTCCGCTGTGTCTACTGCTGTGTTCCTGCTCTGTCCCGCTGTGTCCCGCTGTGTCCCCCTGTGTCCTCACTTTGTCCCACGCTGTGTTCCGCTGAGTCCTTGCTGTGTCCTCCGATGTGCCCCGTTGTGTCCCCAACTGTGTACCCCGCTGTGGCCCACTCTGTCCCCGCTGTATCGACCCTGTGTCCCGCTGGGTTCTGCTGTGTCCTCGCTGTGTCCACCGCTGTGTCCCGCTGTGTCCACCGCTGT
>NW_012308838.1:0-2523 GCF_000151885.1 Dipodomys ordii | reverse complement strand
CAGGAGAGCAGAAGAGAAGAAACAGAAGAAGGAGAAGTAGCAGTTAGCAGAAGGAGAAGCAGAAAGTGAAGCAGAAACAGAAGGAGAAGCAGAAAGAGAAGGAGGGGAAGCAGAAGAAACAGAAGCATAAGAATCCGAAGAAGCAGAAGCAGAACCTGAAGCAGGAGAAGTGGAAGAAGCAGAATCTGGAGAAGCAGAATGAGAAGCAGAAGCAGAAGCAGAAGCAGAAAGATAATCAAAAGCAGAAGTAGAAGCAGAAGAAACAGAAGAAGCAGAAGCAGTAGTCGTTGTAGCAGAAGCAGAAGGAGAAGCAGTAGGAAAAGCAGAAGAACGAGAAGGAGAAGTAGAAGCAGAAGGAGAATCAGAAGGAGAAGTAGAAGCAGCAGAAGGAGAAGCAGAAGCAGAAGAAGATGCAGAAGGAGAAGCAGAAGAAGCAGAAGCAGAAGAAGAAGCAGAAGTAGAAGAAGGAGAAGGAGAAGAAAGGGCAGCAGAAGCAATAGGAAAAGCAGAAGGAGAAGCAGAAGAATGAGAAGAAGAAAGAGAAGCAGGAAAAGCACAAATGCAGAATCATGAGAAGCAGCAGCAGGAGAAGCAGAAGCAGAAGAAGATGCAGAACGAGAAGCAGGAGAAGCAGAAGAAGCAGAAGCAGAAGGAGAAGCAGAAGTAGGAGAAGGAGAAGGAGAAGGAAGGGCAGCAGAAGCAATAGGAGAAGCAGAAGGAGAAGCAGAAGCAGAATGAGAAGCAGAAAGAGAAGCAATAGAAGCAGAAGAAGCAGGAAAAGCAGAAGCAGAAGAAAGAGAAGAAGAAGAAGAAGAAGAAGAAGAAGAAGAAGAAGAAGAAGAAGAAGAAGAAGAAGAAGAAGAAGAAGAAGAAGAAGAAGACGAAGAAGAAGAGGAAGAGGAAGAAGAAGAAGAAGAAGAAGAAGAAGAGGAAGAAGAAGAGGAAGAAGAAGAGGAAGAAGAAGAGGAAGCAGCAGCATAAGGAGAAGCATAAGGAGAAGCAGTAGAAGCAGCAGAAGCAGAAGCAGAAGAAAAAGAATAAGCAAAAGAAGCAGAAGCAGAAGCAGTGGGAGAAGCAGAAGAAGGAGAAGGAGCAGCAGAAGGAGAAGCAGAAGCAGAAAGAGAAGCAGAAACAGAAGGAGAACACGAAGGAGAAGCAGGAGAATCAGAAGAAGCAGAAGTAGAAGCAGAAAGAGGAGAAGGAGGAGAAGCAGAAGTAGAATCAGAAGAAACAGAAGAAGAAGAAGCAGAAGAAACAGAAGCAAAAGAAACAGAAGAAGGAGAAGAGCAGAAGCAAAAGGAGAAGCAGAAACAGAAGGAAAAGCAGAAAGAGAAGCAGGAGAAGCAGAAGAAGCAGGAGAAGCAGAAGCAGAAGAAGCCGAAGAAGCAGAAGCAGAACCTTAAGCAGAAGGAGAAGCAGGAGAAGCAGAAGAAGCAGAATCTGGAGAAGCAGAAGGAGAAGCAGAAGCAGAAAGAGAAGCAGAAAGAGAAGCAGGAGAAGCATAAGAAGCAGGAGAAGCAGAACAAGAAGAGGGAGAAGGCGAAAGAGAAGGATTAGGAGTAGGAGAAGGAAAAGAATAAGCAGAAGCAGAAAGAGACGCAGAAGGAGAAGCAGCACGAGAAGTAGGAGAAGCAGGAGAAGCAGAAGCAGGAGAAGCAGAAGAAACAGAAGACGCAGAAGCAGAATGAGAAGCAGAAGGGGAAATTGAAGCAGAAGCAGAAGGAGAAGCAGAAGCAGAAGGAGAAGCAGAAGAAGGAGAAGAAGGAGAAGCAGAAGAAGGAGAAGGAGAAGCAGAAAGAGAAGCAGAAAGAGAAGCAGAAAGAGAAGCAGAACGAGAAGCAGGAGAAGCAGAAGCAGGAGAAGCAGAAGCAGAAGAAACACAAGGAGAAGAAGCAGAAGCAGAAGGAGAAGCAGAAACAGAAGGAAAAGCAGAAAGAGAAGCAGGAGAAGCAGAAGAAGCAGCAGCAGGAGAAGCAGAAGCAGAAGAAGCCGAAGAAGCCGAAGCAGAACCTGAAGCAGAAGGAGAAGCAGGAGAAGCAGAAGAAGCAGAATCTGGAGAAGCAGAAGGAGAAGCAGAAGCAGAAAGAGAAGCAAAAGCAGAAGGAGAAGCAGAAGAAACAGAAGAAACAGAGGCAGTAGCAGAAGAAGCAGAAGATGCAGAAGCAGAAGGAGAAGCAGAAGGAAAAGCAGAAAAACTAGAATGAGAAGGAGAAACAGAAGGAGAAGCAGAAAGAGAAGCAGAAGAAGGAGCAGGAGAAGGAAAAGCAGCAGGAGAAGCAGAAAGAGCAGCATAAGGAGAAGCAGGAGATGCAGAAACAGGAGAAGCAGAAGCAGAAGCAGAAGATCAGGAGAAGGACAAGAAGCAGAAGCAGAAGGAGAAGCAGAAACAGAAGGGAGAAGCAGAAAGAGAAGTAGGGGAAGCAGAAGAAGCAGAATCAGGAGAAGCAGCAGCATAGAATTCCGAAGAGCAGAGCAGATCTGAAGCAGAGAGAAGCAGAGATGAGAGAGCAGAATCTGGAGAGC
>NW_012308837.1:0-2523 GCF_000151885.1 Dipodomys ordii | reverse complement strand
TAAGTAGTAGCAGTAGAAGAAGAAGTAGCAGCAGCAGAATCAGAAGAAGCAGTAGAAGAAGATGAAGAAGTAGTAGATGCTGAAGAAGAAGAAGAAGAAGAAGCATAAGTAGATGAAGAAGATGAAGAAGAAGAAGAAGAAGAAGAAGAAGAAGAAGAAGAAGAAGAAGAAGAAGAAGAAGAAGAAGAAGAAGAAGAAGAAGAAGAAGAAGAAGAAGAAGAAGAAGAAGAAGAAGAAGAAGAAGAAGAAGAAGAAGAAGAAGAAGAAGAAGAAGAAGAAGAAGAAGAAGAAGAAGGAGCAAAAGGAGAAGTAGAAGCAGGAGAAGCAGAAGAAGTAGAAGTAGAAGCAGAAAGAGAAGGAGAAGAAGGAGAAGCAGAAGTAGAATCAGAAGAAACAGAAGAAGAAGAAGCAGAAGAAACAGAAGCAAAAGAAACAGAAGAAGGAGAAGAGCAGAAGCAGAAGCAGAAGGAGAAGCAGAAGAAGAAGAAGAAGCAGAAAGAGAAGCAGGAAAAGCAGAGGAAACAGGAGAAGCAGAAGCAGAAGAAACAGAAGAGGCCGAAGAAGCAGAAGCAGAATCTGAAGCAGAAGGAGAAACAGAAGAAGCACAATCTGAAGCAGAAGCAGAAGAAACAGAAATAGTAGAATAAACAGAAGCAGAAGCAGCAGGAGAAGCAGAAGAGGAAGAAGGAGAAGGCAAAAGAGAAGGATTAGGAGTAGGAGAAGCAGAAGCATAAGCAGAAGAGAGAAGCAGAAGGAGAAGCAGAACGAGAAGCAGGAGAAGTAGAAAAAGCAGGAGCAGGAGAAGCAGAAAAAACAGAAGAGGCAGAAGCAGAATGAGAAGCAGAAGGAGAAATTGAAGCAGAAGGAGAAGCAGAAGAAGAAGGAGAAGGAAAGGGAGAAGCAGAAAGAGAAGCAGAACGAAAAGCAGGACAAGCAGCAGCAGGAGAAGCAGAAGTAGAAGAAACAGAAGAAGGAGAAGAAGCAGAAGGAAAAGCAGAAACAGAAGGAAAAGCAGAAGGAGAAGCAGGAGAAGCAGAAGCACCAGCAGCAGGAGAAGCAGAAGCAGAAGAAGCCGAAGAAGCAGAAGCAGAACCTGAAGCAGAAGGAGTAGCAGGAGAAGGAGAAGAAGCAGAATCTGGAGAAGCAGAAGGAGAAGCAGAAGCAGAAAGAGAAGCAAAAGCAGAAGGAGAAACAGAAGGAGAACTAGAAGAAACAGAGAAGCAAAAGAAGGAGAAGGAGAAGCAGAGGCAGAAGAAGAATCATAAGCACAAGCACAAGCAGAAGGAGATGCAGAAGGAGAAGCAGAAGAAGCAGAAGCTGAAGGAGAAGCAGAAGTAGGAGAAGGAGAAGGAGGAGAAGTAGAAGCAGAAGGACAAGCAGAAGCGGAATGAGAAGCAGAAAGAGAAGCAGGAGAAGCACAAGATGCAGAAGCAGGAGAAGCCGAAAGAGAAGAAGCAGAAGAAGCAGAAACAGAAGCAGAAGTAGAAGCAGAAGCAGAAGGAGAAGCAGCAGAAGAAGTAGAAACTGAAATTCCGGCAGGAGAAACAGAAGAAGCAGAAGCAGAAGGAGAAGCAAAAAGAGAAGCAGAAGGGGAAGTAGAAGAAGCAGCAGAAGGAGAAGCAGCAGAAGAAGCAGAAAAACAAGCAGGAGAAGCAGAAGCAGAAAGAGAAGTAGAAGCAGAAGAAGCAGAAGAAACAGAAGCAGAAGAAGCAGTAGAAGCATAAGAAGCAGAAGCAGGGAAAGCAGAAGCAGAAGAAAAAAAGAAGCATAAGAAGCAGAAGCCGAAGTAGAGGGAGAAAAAGAAGAAGGAGAAGGAGCAGCAGAAGTTGAAGCAGAAGGAGATGCAGATGCAGAAAGAGAAGCAGAAACAGAAGGAGAAGGAGAAGGAGAAGTTGGAGAATCAGAAGAAGCAGAAGCAGAAGCAGAAAGAGAAGCAGAAGAAGGAAAAGGAGAAGCAGAAGCAGAAGGACAAGCAGGAGAAGCAGAAGAAGCAGAAGCGGGAGAAACAGCAGCAGAAGAAGAAACAGAAGAAGGAGAAGGAGCAGAAGGAGAAGCAGAAGCAAAAGGAGAAGCAGAAAGGGAAGCAAAAGAAGCAGTAGCAGGAGGAGCAGAAGCAGAAGAAACAGAAGAAGCCGAAGAAGCAGAAGCAAAACCTGAATCAGAAGGAGAAGCAGAAGCATCAGAAGCTGGAAAAGCAGAAGTAGAAGAAACAGAACAAGCAGAAGAAGCAGAAGCAGAACTTGAAGCAGAAGAAGAAGAAGGAGAAAGAGAAGGATTAGGAGTAGGAGGAGCAGAAGCAGAATTAGAAGCAGAAAGAGAAGCAGAAGGAGAAACAGGAGAAGCAGAAGCAGGAGAAGCAGAAGCAGAAGCAGAATGAGAAGCACAAGAAGGAGAAATTGAAGGAGAAGGAGAATGGGACGGAGAAGCATAAGGAAAAGTAGGAGAAGCAGAAGAAGAAGAATCAGGAAAAGCAGAAGCAGAAGAAGGAGAAGAGCAGAAGCAGAAGGAGAAACATAAGCGAAA